>NC_069500.1:110787107-111059607 GCF_027579735.1 Bombina bombina | reverse complement strand
TATATCTCTTATAATAGGTGACCCTTGTATCCTGAAAAAATGTTGTGCCCACTGTTTCGAATTCGGCCATGAATAAATTGGCGTATGTAGGTGCCACGTTTGACCCTATGGCCGTTCCTGCAATTTGCAGGAAGAATTCTCTCTCGAATTGAAAATAGTTCATTTCCAAACATGCAGACAGAAGTTCCTGTATCACTTCAACAGGAGGACCCACATATGGATATTTGGCCAGTTGTCTGCATGTAGCCATGATGCCCTCACTATGTGGTATAATCGTATACAAGCTGGTCACATCCATGGTGACCAGCAATGTACTTTCTTGGACATCCGTAATGGTATTGAGAATCCTAATCATTGAGCTAGAGTCCAAAAGGAAGGAGTCCATATTCCTAACCAGTGGTTGGAGTATGGTATCAAGATAGATAGCGATTGGCTGGAGCAAGGAGCCTATAGCCGACACTATAGGTCTCCCCGGAGGGGACAACATACTTTTATGGATCTTAGGTAGTGTGTATATCACTGGCACCCTTGGATATTGAACTGTCATAAATCCTAGTGCATCCTTGTCTATGTAATTGGCCTCATACATGTTATTTAGCATGGTATCCAGTTTTTTCTTGTATACATCAGTTGGATCACCTCTAAGTTTTTTATAGGTCCCCTGATCCATCAGTTGTCGCATCACTTCAGCCCTGAAGTCAGTATAATTCTGGATGATAATTGCACCCTGTTTGTCCGCCTCCCTCAGGACAATGGAAGTGTTCTCTTGCAAGTTGAGTAATGCACCCCTTTCATCCTTAGTAAGGTTATGTCTAAACTATCCCCTGCGTTGGTATGGGTTAGATGTATCATGTTGTACCATTCTCGAGAAGGTTTTGATAGATGGATTATAGCTTATAGGGTCAAAGTCGCTCTTCTCTTTCAGTATCTTTTTAGGTTGATCCTGAAATTCACTGAAATGTTCTTTCAATCTCAGATTTCTAGAAAACTTTTGAATGTCAATGAATAGATCAAATAAGTCACATTTAGCTGTAGGAATAAACGACAAGCCCTTATTTAAAACCTTCTTTTCATCCTCAGTCAGTACATAATCACTCAAATTAACAACTAGGTCCTCATGGACCGACCTCTCCTGGGGGGTCTGGGTGGTAGGTTTGAACCCCCCCCCCCTTGGTATGGCTCCTTGTCCTTCCCCGTTTTTTTGACCTTGTTGTCATTCCCCCTCTGTATCCCATTTATGTTGGTGTGGGGGTAGAGGACACTGGGTTTCCATCTGAATCAGAACTATTCCCTGAACTATCCACGGTCCCAAAGAGTCTTCTCCTGTTGAATCTCTGATGCCAGGGTCTGTTTGAGCGATACTGTGCTCTCTCTTCGGGGCCCAATTGCCATCTCTAAACACTTTTATTTTTATAATCATTTGTCACATCCTCCAGTTTACGATTCTTGAATGTGATTAGTTCATCCTCATACTTCTTGATGTCATTATTAAGTTTACCCAGCCAATTTTGCTCTTTTTCAGCCTCCAATGCTGGTAGATGTTGCCCCTCATATTTAGATACTTCAGATTTATTTATTTCCAAGAGTCTAGAGACCTCCTGGATCACAAGTAATACCAAGTCCAGGGAGCATTTGTTCAATATATTACATCACTTTAGGCAGAATTCAGGATTGTTCTGCCTATAGTGGGGACGTTCTTAATGCGGAAGCCCCTAGGAATGAATTTTTTCCGGTGGTACTCTGACAAGTATGCTCCATGGCAGTGCATAGTTCTACTCCTTTTCCTCTTAATTTTAATCGGTTTCTCATAGATATTCTTGGATTGTTCAGCAATTACCCTGTGTGGTATTGTTGCAAAGCGTATACGGGACGCATCTTCTTCTGTAAAGAAAAACTCCTCTGCGCCCTGTACCTCATCCTCCAGGCCTTGTGCTGCTTCAATCCCTTCTGCCATAATGTATCATATGCAGTAAAAACACACTCCCAATTAAAAACAATAATAGAAAAATAAAGAGAGCCTCAGGAGTCACAGTCAAATTGAAAAAAGGTGCTGGGTGCTATTACAAAGTTAGTATATTTATCCAGAGAGGTAAAAGCACTCACAGTAACACCGTCAATTTGGACTGGCATTGCTTCCTGTGATGGACATATTTCAGAGCCCTGTTTTCTTGACATCCACTACTCTTACTAACATGTTCTTTGTCTCTCTCCCTTTTATTATTTTTTATTCTCTATTTTGGAAAGTGATGTATAGTGGCCTTCTGGCCTATCATGTACAGATAGTGTTGCTACTATGTGCTTAACACTGGCATAAAGTTCATAGGAGTGTTAGTCCATTTAGTAGACTAGTTTTTATAGATTAGATCCTTGTAAGCATTCGATCTATAAGGTATTTCTTGATCTATACAAGTGTTTTTTAGATTTTTCTATCTATATAGGATAGTGGTCTTATCTTAGATATTCTGGTATATGCAGTAGTTGTTGATTATAGGATTGTCCTCATCTATAATACACGGTGTCAGGATTATATTATATCCCCGTTTAGCTCTGACACTACTGCCGGGTATCCACCCAATGCTAGTTACTATCTATATTGTGGAGTGGGTTTAGAATAGCCATGTTGCGATATTAGCAAGTATCCAGGCTTGTTTATGTACATTTCTCGCTGCCCCTTTCAGTTTCATTTACATTGGCCTAGAGTGTAATAATGTTGCTACGATCTATGCAGCTTTGTCACAATTGTTTAGCTTTTTTTGTTATGCACACTCCTGTCATTTCATGTTATGTTATGTTATTTTATTGTCACTTAGAGACTGTCGACGGGCGTCCTGGTTGCCATGACAACCGATGACGCGGTGATTCACAGCGCGGCTGTCTGACTTCCGGTACGCCATCGACAGGGATGCACTTGGGAGCGGGTTATGGCTATAAAGGGTGAGTTATGTTTTATCTGTAAGAAGTTGTCTGAAGACGGGGGCAACCCCGAAACGTCACATTAAACTTGTTTGTTACTACAAAGACCCGGTGAGTGCTTTTTACCTGTGGATGAATATGTTATACTTTTGAAAGCACCCCGGGCAAGCTGGACTGATACGCATATAAACGGTGTTACTGTGAGTGCTTTTACCTCTCTGGATATATATATATATATATATATATATATATATATAAATATATATATATATAAATACACACACACACACTATAAATATATATAAAATGTGTGCGTGTGCCAAAAAAAATGTACCACAGACAAATGTGCTGAACTATATTGGAAATTAAATTGGATGTGCAGCTGGCATCATGGATAGTGGTTCCCTCCATAATATGTTGAATGTAAAACATTTGTTTTGTTTTCTTCCTCATAGAGGCTAAGATTAAAGATTGCTAAATGTATTTTACCTATGTCATTCTGAAATTTCTAAAGATTTACTGTGTCAACTATTATCTTCTGTCGAAGTTGAATCCTTAAATAATTAAAAATTCATGTTCTATGACTTGGTTCTTTTGCACCAGCATTCAGGTTCAAAGCCAGCCCCCATATCTCTCCAGGGCCGGATTTCCCATTAGGCACAGTAGGCATGTGCCTACAGGCGCCTTGCAGTAAGGGGCGCCTGCCTGTCAGTAATAAAAAAATTAAAATATATATATATATATATATATTTTTTTTTTTGTGAGGGTATTAATTTTAGTAAGAATTGTGCTGCCAGGTGCTTACAGAGTCGAGTGTTTATTGGGAATATGTTACAGCAGTTGAGGGAGCCATGAAGGAGAGAGGGGCAAATATTAAAACTAAACCCCTCCCATTTTCGCCAGGCATGTTTAGTTTCACTTTTATTTTATGTACTTCTGTTGCCTCAAACAGCCAAGCTCCATGCTGATGTGTAGCAGACACTTTTTGTTGAGGAATGAAAGCTTCAAAACAACAGGTTAGGACTGTACAAGGCTTCTAATGCTGCCTAGAATGACAACATAACATGCAGAGCACTTTAACCCCTTGGCTACCAGAGAGGGTTGCAGTGTATTCACTTGTTATGTGCTGTAGGGCATTTTTATAGCCAGTGAGTTAAATTCTGCTTCAGGATGAATGTTTTTGTTCTATAAAGGCCTTGGAGGTGTGGAGGTTATGTGGAACTAGCTGCTCTGCTCTTTATTACAAGTTGCCAATTGTGATTTACAAATTTTACAGCCTTTAGGGCACTTTGACAACAAAGTTTGTATACTGTAAGGCTGTAAAATGTGTATGTGTGTGTTTTATCTTATTTATATAAGGAGATCAAGCACAGGTCTTCATAACTGTTAACTTTATTACGAATGCTATACACACACACACTATGCAAGAGGCACTTCCTGACTCTACCATTGTGCACATAACAGGTTGATATGGTTCATACCAACTGATAATCTCAATATCACACATTTCCCTTTTTCTTTTCTTTTTAAACAACCGAAAACTTAAAGTACATTTTTTTTTTTTTTAACTGTAGTCTATGTGAAAAAACTTCAGTCCCTTTTAACATTGTTCAATTAGACGATTAGGTTTTTTGATATATCGACCTGACCTTGTTTGCATTGCATCACTGGCAGGCAAGTCAGTCGAGCTTTGCAAAGTTTCTCTGGCATCTTCATTCTCCAGCTGCAATGGAGTGTTCAATGTATCCTCACAGGTTTCCTTCACTGCCGAATTGTTGTGAACTGATGGAATAGCCATCAAATGTCTACGATTCCTACGTAAACATTGCCCATCATTGGTTTGAACTACATACGATCTTGGAGAATATTGCTGGATAACTGTCCCTTCAGTATTCCAGCTGTTTGAACCTTGTACTCGCACAGGAGTTTGTACCTGAAGATTCTCCAAAGGCTTTGCAGCTCGGTCATAGTATTCATTCCTTTTTTCTCTGAGTTTCAATTTGGTTTCTATTACATGTTTTTGTGGGAACCTTTTCCAAGGTTTCACAACTGGTACTCGTGTGACCAGCTGTCTGCCAAACAATAATTCTGCCGGTGACTTCCCACATTTTAAAGGAGTAGCTCTATAGCTAAGAAGAGCCAGACATGGATCCTCGTCTGCATCTGTTGCTTTACGAAGTATGTTTTTCACTATTTTTACTCCAGCTTCTGCTAATCCATTTGCTTGTGGATATCCCGGGCTGGATGTTCGATGTTCAAATTCATAGGTACTGGCAAAAACCCTAAACTCTCTACAATTGAATTGAGGACCATTGTCTGATATTATTACTCTTGGAATGCCATGTCTCGCCAAAATTGCTTTTACTTTTTTGATCACTGTACATGCTGACTCATCTTCCAATAATGCTATCTCTGGGTAATTAGAGAAGTAATCCATTACTAAGATATAATGCTGATTTTTGAAAACAAACAAGTCCATTCCTAACTTTTCCCAGGGTGCCAACGGGAAGTCCGTATCCAGTATAGGCTCTTTAGGTAACTGAGGTCTGAATTTTTGGCAAGTCCGGCATTGAGTGATCATTGTCTCAATGTTTTCATTCATATTTGGCCAGTACAAAATGTCTCTAGCTCGTCTTTTTGTCTTTTCTATACCTGAATGACCTTCATGTAGTCTTTTCAGTATTTGACTTTGCAAACTCGCTGGTACAATTATCTTTTGTCCTTTCAAAAGTACCCCTTTTATCAAAGAAATTTCAGAAATGTATGGTCTATACAGTGATGGCATTAGTGTATTAGATTTGCCACTAGAAACTGCTTTCTTCACTTGACTTAAAAGAGCATCTGTTTCTGTAGCCTGTTCTATTGCTGCCCACATTGCATGACTAAACGGGGCTGTCTTCAAGATCAGATTGACGTGAACAGTCACCTCTTTCTGCAACTGTAAGTCCTTATTGTTAAATGGTAAGTAAGCTCGTGGCAGAGCATCCGCTACCACCAACTCCTTGCCAGGTATAAAATCCAAGGTGAAGTCATACCTTTGAAGTCTTAGCAACAAACGTTGAATTCTTGGAGGTGCATCTATCAAGCCCTTTTGGTAGATGTGAATCAAAGGTTTGTGATCAGTTACTGCTGAAAATACTCTTCCATACAAATAAACATGAAATTTTTCACATCCGTAAACTAGTCCCAGTGTTTCCTTTTCAATTTGAGCATATGATTTTTCAGTATCTGTCAATGCCCTAGATGCATAAGCCACAGGCATCCATCCCGAGCCTTGATTTTGAAATAGAACTGCTCCCAATCCATTTTGTGAAGCATCAGTTGACAACCTTGTTTTTGCTGTTGGATCAAAGAATTGCAGAGTTGGTGCAGTAGTAAGCATGTCCTTCAAAAACTTCCATTCTTTCTGGTGATTCTCTGACCATTCCCAGGCATAGTTTTTTCTGAGTAGTTGTCGCATTAGTACAGTTTTGTCTGGTAAATTAGGTATGAACTTGCCAAGGTAATTCACCATTCCTAGTAAGCGTTGTATATCTTGCTTATTTTCTGGCTGTGGCATTTCTGTAATTGCCTTAATCTTTTTCATGTCTGGTAAAACACCACCTCCCGTGAGTTGTTCTCCCAAATATTGAATTGAAGTTTTTCTGAATCGACACTTTGTCTTATTGAACTTCAAATTATTCTCCTTAGCAACATCTAAGACCATCTTTAGCCTTTCATCATGTTCTTGCTTGGTTTTACCCCAGATCAGAATATCATCAATGAATACGGTTGTGCCTGGTATTCGTTCAAGAAGTTGCTGCATGGTACTATGAAACACTTCTGGTGCTGAACACAAGCCGAAGGGCAATCGTTTGTAACAGTACCTCCCATAAGGAGTATTAAAAGTGCAGAGTTTCATGCTTTCCTCCTCCAGTGGAATTTGCCAAAATCCTGAGGATGCATCCAGTTTACTGAATACAGTTGCTCCACTTAGCTCCCCAAGCAATTCTGGTTTTGTTGGTAAATGTAAGTGTTCTCTTAAGATGCTTTTATTCAGTTCCTTGGGATCAATACAGATTCTGAGACCCCCATCCGGTTTTTCCACCAACACCATAGAATGAACCCATTCAGTAGGTGTCTTGATTTTCTTTATAATACCTTTATCCTCCATCCTGGCAAGTTCCCGTTTAAGACGATCCCTTAGAGCAACTGGAACATTTCGCATGGCATGCACTACTGGACGAGAACCTTCTTTTAGTTGTATTTTATGTTGCATTGGAAGACATCCTATTCCTTCAAATACTGCAGCATAGTCTGTTAATAAATGTTCTATGTCCTCTTCTTTATTAGTTCCATCAATGGCATTTACCCTTTTAATCAGTCCTAAAGTTTCACACATTTGAAGACCCAGTAGAGCTGGTTTGTTTCCTGGAACTACCAGAATGTTCATTTTATGCGTTTGATTTCCATATTCCAGGAACACACTGCACTTGCCAAGCACTGGGATAAAATCCCCATTATATGTCTTTAGTTTAACTGAGCTTTTCAGAAGTTCTAGTTTGTTCTTCAATTGGTGATACTTGCTCTCAGGCATCAAATTAGCTTGTGCACCTGTATCTACTTTGTAAGCAATATTAGTGCCATTTGTAATAGCTTCAATGACCCACTCCTTATCTGTAGCTTTGGTTAAGTCAAGTATTCCAATAAAGAATTCTTCTGATTCCTCACTTTCTGACTGGTCAACAATGTGAACCGTTTTTTTAGCTTTACACATCTTTTGAAAGTGATTCCTTTTTCCACATTTTCTGCAGATTTGCCCATAAGCCTGACATTGTCTTATGCCATGCTGCTTTCCACATCTGGTACATAGCCAGTCTGATTCAGGCTGAGAATTTGCTGTTTGTGTGATAAAACTTTTTCCTTTCATTTTATTTTCATAATGTGGATGCACTTTGTTTTTCCCCACTGTAACTGACATTACTGGTGTTGCTGCTGTACTGTGGCAGAGTGTGCGCACTTGTTCCTGTGCTGCCTCTGAACTTTGACAAATTTCTACTGCCTTTTCCAGTGTTAAATCTTTCTCTCTGAGCAAGCGTTCTTTAACCCTTATATTTCTGCTGCCCATGACTAGCTGGTCTCTGATTAATGAGTTACACATTGCTCCATAATTACATGATCTACTCTTCAGTTTTAAGTCTGTTACATTCTACTCAATAGTCTCTGTTTTATTCTGCATTCTACATCTGAAAAGATACCTTTCATAGGTTTCATTGCGTCTAGGTACACAGTACTGTTCAAATTTGTCTAGAACAACCTGATAAACATCCCTTTCTTCATCTGTAAATGTGAAGGTGTTGTATACATCTATTGCTGCTGATCCTGCTACAGTCAGAAAAAGTGCAATCTTTTGTTCATCATCTTGCTCCTGAGCTCCTATAGCTCTAACATATAGCTGGAATCTTTGCTTAAACCTCTGCCATGCATCTTCCATATTACCAGTCATTTTCAATTCTGGTGGAGGATTTAACTTTTCCATCTTAATGTTCTGAATTATGCAGTATTAATATAAAAGTGTGTAGTGCTGTTAGAATCAGTCAATTGTACAAGTTATGATGCACTTACTCAGTTCATGAGAAGAAGCTGTAGTCACTCTGCCAGAGCCTTGACTCTCACACTTTCAATTTGCTGCAAAGATTTCTAATGGATTCCTCAGAGTCCTTGCTTGTCAGTTCAGATGGAAGCAGGGAACTCCTTATTCTGACACCATGTTTTATCTTATTTATATAAGGAGATCAAGCACAGGTCCTCATAACTGTAAACTTTATTAAGAATGCTATACACACACACACTATGCAAGAGGCACTTCCTGACTCTACCATTGTGCACATAACAACAGGTTGATATGGTTCATACCAACTGATAATCTCAATATCACACAGTGTGTAAACCACTCACATGGCATATTTGTTTGTATGTATATGTATGTATATGTATATGTATATGTATGTATATGTATGTATATGTATGTGTATGTATGTGTATGTATATGTATGTGTATGTGTATGTATGTATATGTATGTGTATGTATGTATATGTATGTGTATGTATGTATATGTATGTGTATATGTATATGTATGTATATGTATATGTATGTGTATATGTATGTGTATGTATGTGTATGTATGTGTATGTATGTGTATGAATGTATATGTATGTGTATGTATGTATATGTATGTGTATGTATGTATATGTATGTGTATGTATGTGTATGTATGTATATGTATGTGTATGTATGTGTATGTATGTATATGTATGTATATGTATGTATATGTATGTATATGTATGTATATGTATGTATATGTATGTATATGTATGTATATGTATGTATATGTATGTATATGTATATGTATATGTATGTATATGTATATGTATGTGTATGTATGTGTATGTATGTGTATGTATGTGTATGTATGTGTATGTATGTGTATGTATGTGTATGTATGTGTATGTGTATGTATGTATGTGTATGTATGTATATGTATGTGTATGTATGTATATGTATGTGTATATGTATATGTATGTATGTATATGTATGTATATGTATGTATGTATATGTATGTGTATGTATGTGTATGTATGTATATGTATGTATATGTATGTGTATGTATGTATATGTATGTATATGTATGTGTATGTATGTATATGTATGTATATGTATGTATATGTATGTGTATATGTATGTGTATGTATATGTATGTATATGTATGTGTATGTATGTGTATGTATGTGTATGTATGTATATGTATGTATATGTATGTATATGTATGTATATGTATGTATATGTATATGTATGTATATGTATGTGTATGTATGTATATGTATGTATATGTATATGTATGTATATGTATGTGTATGTATATGTATATGTATGTATATGTATATGTATGTATATGTATATGTATGTGTATGTATATGTATGTATATGTATGTATATGTATGTATATGTATGTATATGTATGTATATGTATATACATACACACACATCACATAAAAAATTGTTAATCTGTTCTTTTATCAAGTAAGTGTGGTATTTTTGTATTGTGGTAAATTGAATTTCTAATTTTAAACACATTTGTTGACCCCTGGATTACATATAATCTACAACATTCCATGTTTTCCTTTGAGAGCAACATCATATTATATTTATATTTCAGAACAAAATAAATGTAACATCTGTGTGTATTTGTACCAAAAATATCAGAGTTCACAAGATTTTTTTCATGTAGTGGAAAAAATACCTACATTTTATGTTTTCTTCCACTGGCTGCACAGGTTGTTGATGAGCTTGTATGCTGCTAGTTTTAATATTGCTATTGTTTACACAAAACTGTGTTTAACTCCAACAAAATGTTAAGCACATAGTCAAAGTCATCTCCAGAAAAGCAATACACTAATGGCTTGTCAATAAACATGTCCTATGAGCCCATCTGGGTCTGCACAGATGTGTATTGCTGTCTCAGAACTGACATTGACTATGTGTTTAACTCTTTTGCAAGAGGCTAACACACTTCTGTGCAAGCACTAGTGCAATATTAAAATGCTCTAGCAAACTGTCACATTTTATGTCCCTTTAAATAGGGTTTTCTTTAGAATATTTTGCATTAAAAGTTTAACATGATTTGTTTTTGTTATACATAATAGAAATTGTATGGCCATTTGAGTCAAGTGAATATTGATTTTTGGTGTAGCTTCCATTACAACAAATATTGCAATTGGTGTGTGTATTTGTGTATCTCCATAAAAGGGAAAATGTAATTTTACATCTAATATTTATTTTTAGTTGTCCTAAATAATAATAATAAAAAGTCCTAATTTTTTTCCACTTTTTTTTTTTTGGAGGGGGGGGGGTAGGGGGGCGCTTCAGGTTTTTGTCCCTACAGGCACCTGAGATGTAAATCCGGCCCTGTATCTCTCACATTCTTACATTCTTTTAAAGAGACTGTATACACCAATTTTCATATAACTGCATGTAATACACTACTATAAAGAAGAATATGCACAGATACTGATCTAAAATTTCAGTATAAAACCTTTTAAAAACTTACTTAAAAGCTCCCAGTTTAGCAATGTTAAGGTTAGGCTGGGACCCAGTGAAAGGGGCTGGGAAAGCAAGAAGGGCAGACACTCCCCCATTCCCTACATATGAAAAGACCCATTGTACAAACAAAAGCAGCAGGAGTCTGTAGACTTGGGTCTACATCTGATACTTTGGGGCATGGTTAGGAGTCTGAAAATCATCACAATGTTATTAAAAAACAAAAACAAAGCAAAACTATACATGGTTACAAAAACACTCCCAGATAGACTATATAAATGGATCATCTACAAAACATTTATGCAAAGAAAAATCTAGTATACAATGTCCCTTTTAAGGTGGATTATAAAAAATATTTGCTTGCGTAATATATAGAAATATACTGTATATACTTGGGCTTAGCCCGAAACGTTGCCTATGTCTGTTTGCTTGAAATAAATTCACTAAAATTATTTTGAGTGCTGCAGCCTTTCCTTAAATTCTCTCTGTCTCTCTTTCTCCTTTTCTCTCATATATTTGTGTGTGTGTGCGCATATATAAGTTTCTTGGAAGTATCAGCACATCAACAACCATAATTTATAATAAAATTAGTCCATCCCCCCACACTCACTTGGACACGTAAATCAACAAGCCATCTGGAGAAAGGAGGTCTTAAAATATCATGTGTACAAATATTTAGCAACATATATAGACAATATCAGTTTAAAATGCCAGAAACAGAACATACAACTATTATATTAGTGTAACAGTGAAGAGACTAAAGTTGTTAAACTGTTTATATATTTTTTCCTTTTAAGCTTTTAACAAAAAATGAAGCAAACGGAGTTGTGTACTCATATATAGTGTCCTGGAAACCACTTAAAAGTAACGAGGATCCAAAGTATGCCATTGTGCCTGTAACGCTGAACAGAACACAGATACGTCTTGACAACACTGATAAAATGGATTATGAAATTACCGTGGCCGCCAACAGTACAGGTGGATTATCTCCCTCATCGCGGATAACTTCTGCAGAGCTACCAAGTGGTAGGTTTGTGCTGAAAGATACTTTTCTTACAAATATCACTTTTATGTTCATCACTTTGTAATATTTGTTCCAAAGAATACATTATTCAGTGGAGAAATTGTACTGCTGAGGAGCAAAACAAAAAAACAATTGTTTGTGGCAACTAAATTGGATGTAGATCATCACACAGAGATCACCAAAACGTTTCTGCTAATTTGACACTATTGGCCTGATTGAAAGCTCTCTACTCAGACACCTTTGCAGTACTGATACTCTTGCCAAACTGTTTTTTACAAAGGCAAATTTTAGCTAGAGAGCGGTTTATCTCTGCAGGTTCTGTATGAGAAGAGACCCCTACATAACAATATAATGCTAAAAAAAGATTACCAAATACTTAGTGTCATTTATCTGCTGAGTTTTTTTCATCATCAGTCCTGAAATATCATTGTTTGGAGTATTAAATTGTACCATGGTTGATGAATATCAATTTTAATAATGCTGTGGTTAAACACACAGCAATGAGCATTTGTTTTAAAGGACATACAGGAGAGAAAATAAAATGTTATAATGTCCTAGATTACTTTATTATTGCACTGTCACTTGTATGTAAAACCAGTAATGCACCAATCAGGGGCAGCATATGTGTGTCTTCCAATCACCTGCCATTTTCATCTCATGGTAAGCAAGTAGTGCATTTCTCACTCTGAAGTGAACTTAAAGGGACAGTAAAGACAAACTTAAATGTATTGGATATGGCATGCCATTGTAAACAACTTTTCAATGTACTTCTATAGCAATTTTACGTAGTTCTTTGGAATCCATTATTAAAGAATAATCCCAGGTTAGCTCAGGAGCGTGCATATGTCTCTAGCCATCTGGCAGCCGTGTTTGCAACAATGTTTATAGCAATGTTATACATACACTGCTAAAGACACGTGCACCCTTTTAGTTGGTGGCTAAACACCTGTTTCTCTGCAAGCAGTAGCGCAATAAAAAAGCAAATGCTTTAGTATATTAGAGCATTTAAAAAAAAAATTTATTTTTGATCCAAATAATAAAGTGCTTTACTGAATGTTATTACACAAAAGAATGCTCCTGGATTTTAAAAAAAAAATTAAAAAAAAATTAGATCCTGTTATTTATATCTAGAGCCATATCCGGAAGCATTTATTCTGATTTGGGAGAGGTTTTTTTTTTTTTTTTTTTAAATAAATGTTCACTTTTGATGTTTTTTAGATATGAAACCATGAAATGAAAGTATGGAGAACACTAGTAAAATATGCAGTCTCTGCACATGCTTCCTTATAATCCTAAGGAAGTGTTTTTTTGTTTTTTTTTAATTATATTAAGTTAAAAAATTAACTTCATCTGTGTTTTTAGAATATTTGTTGATAAGATAATAATGTATGAAAACAAATAAATCACCTTCTGATTGTTCTGAAGATGCTGACACAGTAAAAGCAGTTGGAACGCCAGAGGGTATTAACATTACATGGCAATTTGATGCCAGCGTTTCGTGTGGGTATGTGATAGAGTGGAGGCCGTCCTCTCAGAAACTCTCCTCTAGAGTTATGTGGAAACACGTCCCATCTTCAAGTACAAGCATTTTCATCAAATCAGGTAAGCAATAAGAATTTCTGTTTACATAAAACTTTATGTATGCAAAAGAAATCTGTCTCTGTATTATATGACAGACCAGATATTGTGAGGGCTAAAGCCTTTTGACTTGCTGTTTTTGTGGGGTCTTAATATCCGTGTTTTTCTATTTGAATATTAGTCTTCTGTTGCCCCCATACTTTATCTGTATAGAATTCTGTAAAAGAATATGGCTGTTACTCGTGTGTTGCCCAAGTATGAGGTGCACCCAGTTTTGTCCGTGAGCGTAGTCCATTTCCAGATTTTGCAGGGAAGCACGAATTAGTTAGATCACCTCACTGGTGCAATTGGCAAGTACTGATAGAGACCAACAAGAAAGGCTGAAGTTAAAGGAACATTATAAAAATGTTCCAATTTACTTCCCTTATCACAATATACGCATACAACATTCCAAGATCACAGGTTGAAATGTTAGTTTCAAAATTCTTAAAAGTATATGAAACAGTGCTCTGTTAATACATTTCTTTTTTTAGGTTTACTTTGATTTTAAAAAAACACATTTTTTATTATATGAAAACTACAAACGACTTAATTATTTTCTTGCTAAATCAGCACATAGAAATTGTATAGCCACTGCCTTTAGTGATATAAGGGAGCTACCATTATACAATTTAATTTCTACTGTCACATGATTTTGCAGCAAAAGTCCTCTACTGAGCATGGGCTAGAACTAGTGTCTATTAGCAACCACTTTAAAGAGAAAGCTCATTCTTTGTCTTCCTGTAGAGAACCCAGCCCCCTTGTGGGGCTATGACAGGAAGTAATGGACCCTGCATAAATTAAATAAAAATAAATAAAAAGGTAAACTCATTTTTAAAATGATGTTTAAGTATAACCCACTGCTTAATGCTTTTTATTACAACAATGAAACAGGCTGTTTTGTATCCCTTTTTAAGTTAACTTTCACGCTCAGATAAAGTGTCACAAACTGTTACTTATAAAGCCTTTTTTAATCATATCTTGGTGCTTGATCGTAGACTCTATACAATCTGTGATTTAGCTTTTGGGAATGTCTGATCACTACAGGTGTGTGCAATCACGTTACCACCGTTATTTTGCTGATATTACTGATTTAAAAAATGCCTTGTTTGAAAGGTACTTAAGTCCAAATTAAATTTTCATAGTTCAGATAGAGCAAGCAGATTTAAGTTTTTTTTTTTCAATTTGCTTCTACTATCAAATTTACTCTGTTCTTTTGTTATCTTATGTTGAAAAGCATACTTAAATAGACTCAGTAGTGCATTGCTGCTCTGAAACTGATTTTAAAATTGTCATCAATAATTTAACAATATAAGTTGTGAACAAATCTTTTTTGAAGATTTTTTTTATCATGCATAAATGTACATTTTGGAATTTATAATTCAGTAAATGTAAAAGCTGCTGTAACTTGTGTAATTAATCAGATTTATGTGTGTTTTTTTTTCTAATTTGCAGAACATTTGGATGCTGGTTTAAAGTATAATATTTCCATATATGGTTGTAAAGAAAATAAATATCAGTTGTTGAAGAATGTGATTGGATACACTCTAGAGTTAGGTGAGTAGCATTCTGCTATATGTGCTGTGTGTATATATTTGTACATATCTATCTATCTTATTAATAAATAAATAAATAAATAAACCAGTAATACCAGAGTTGAATGTTTTGCAATTGAATTGCCATTTGTATGACTTCCATATTTCTTCACAGAAAATGTTGACAGCTGGGTGGCAGTGTAATACTTTGCACTATTAAAGCTACTACTATTTAAGCTATCCAAAGCTCAAATTAATTGCATACTTTAACTAAAATGTAATATTAGGTGCTTTTAGCTTAAAGGGATACTGAACCCAATTTTTCTTTCTTTCATGATTTAGATAGAGCATTCAATTTTGAGAAGCTTTCTAATTTACTCCTGTTATTTTTTTTGTTCTCTTGGTATCTTTATTTTAAAAAGCAGGAATCTAAGCTTACGAGCCGGCCCATCTTTGGTTCAGCACCTGGATAGCGATTGCTGGTGGCGAAATTAGTAAGTGTACCCAGGGTGCTGAACCTAAAAATGGGCCAGCCCCTAAGCTTATATTCATGCTTTTTCAAATAAAGATATCAAGAGAACAAAGAAAAATTGATAAGAGTACATTACAAAGTTGCTTAAAATTGCATGCTCTATCTAAATCATGAAAGAAAAAAATTGGGTTTAGTGTCCCTTTAATCAGCATTTCCAGTTAGTGAGGGTGCTCACAAAACCGCTATTTCTTCTACAAGATATGACAAGTCCACGGATTTCATCCTTGTGGGATATTAACCTCCTGCTAACAGGAAGTGGCAAAGAGCACCACAGCAGAGCTGTATATATAGCCCCTCCCTTCCCTCCACCCCCAGTCATTCTCTTTGCCTGTGTTATTAATAGGAAGAGGTGAAGTGAGGTGTTAGTTTAGATTCTTCAATCAAGAAGTTTTCTCTTGTAAGGTGTATCCAGTCCACGGATTCATCCATTACTTGTGGGATATTCTCCTTCCCAACAGGAAGCTGCAAGAGGATCACCCACAGCAGAGCTGTCTATATAGCTCCTCCCCTAACTGCCACCTCCCAGTCATTCTCTTGCAGCTCTCGACAAGGGAAGCAGCTAGAGAGATGTGGTGCATTAATGTAGTTTATCTTCAATCAAAAGTTTGTTATTTTCAAATGGTACCGGAGTTGTACTATTTTAGCCTCAGGCAGAAAGTTGAAGAAGAGTCTGCCTGTGGTCTTTGATGATCTTAGCAGGTTGTAACTAAGATCCATTGCTGTTCTCACACATAACTGAAGAGATGGGTAACTTCAGCTGGAGGAATAGCGTGCAGGGTCTCCTGCTCTGAAGTATGTGTAGATTTAAATTTTTCTAGAGAAATGATAAGCTAGAAAATGCTGTCAATACCGGATTTATTTAAGGTAAGCCTGATTACAGTGATTTAATAACGACTGGTATCATGCTTGCTGTAAAGGGTAATATTTTTATTATTTACTCACATTACTGAATAGATATAACGTTTGCTTGAGGTGTATAAACATTCAACATTTCATATTGGTGAGAAAACTTTATTCTGGGGCCCAGTTTTTCCACATGGCTGACTAGATTTTGCCTAGGGATAGTTTTTTAAGGCCCTCTCACTGTGAGTACAGGTTGGGAGGGGCCTATTTTCCATTAGTTTTTGCAGCTTGAGACATCCAGCTTCCCTGAAGGAGTCCCCTGAACATATAGGACCTCTCTAAGGGGTTTTTGTGCCTTCCAAAGTAGTCGTATGGGCAGGTAGGGCCACAGTAGAGCTGTGGCAGTTTGTTGTGACTGTTTAAAAACGTTTATCGTTTTTTGATCCGGTTTTGAAACTAAGGGGTTAATCATCCATTTGCAAGTGGGTACAATGCTCTTTCAGCCTATTATACACACTGTAAAAATTTCGTAAGATTTACTGCTTTTTTCACTGTTTTAGCAGTTTCTGTGATTGTTTTTTTCTCTTAAAGGCACAGTACCGTTTTTATTTTTTGCTTGTTCAGTTATTAAAGTGTTTTCCAAGCTTGATGGTCTCATTACTAGTCTGTTTAAACATGTCTGACATAGAGGAAACTCATTGTTCATTATGTTTAGAAGCCATTGTGGAACCCCCTCTTAGAATGTGTACCAAATGCACTGATTTTACTATAGATTACAAAGACCATATTCTGGCTTTAAAAAATTTATCACCAGAAGAAATTGACAAGGAGGAAGTTATGCCGTCTAACTCTCCCCACGTGTCAGATCCTATAAATCCCGCTCAGGGGACGCCAAGTACATCTAGCACGCCCATTGCGTATACCTTGCAAGACATGGTATTATCTAAACTGCCAGGATTGCAAGGAAAGCGAGACAGCTCTGGGACTAGAATAAATGCAGAGCTCTCTGACGCTTTAGTAGCTATCTCTGATACACCCTCACAATATAATGAAGCTGAAGCAGGGGAGCTTCAATCTGTGGGTGATTTTTCTGATTCAGGGAAGATATTTCAATCTGATTTTGATATGTCTACATTTAAATTTAAGCTTGAACACCTCTGCGTATTGCTCAGGGAGGTTTTAGCAACTCTGGACGACTGTGACACTATTGTAGTCCCAGAGAAATTATGTAGATTGGATAAATACTATGCAGTACCTACTTACACTGATGTTTTTCCAATCCCTAAAAGGTTTTCTGAAATTATTACTAAGGAATAAGATAGACCAGGTGTACCGTTCTCTCCCCCTCCTGTTTTTAAAAAGATGTTTCCTATAGACGCCGCTACACGGGACTTATGGCAGACAGTCCCTAAGGTGGAGGGAGCAGTTTCTACTCTAGCTAAGGGTACCACTATCCCTGTCGAGGACAGTTGTGCTTTTCTAGATCCAATGGATAAAAAATTAGAGGGTTACCTTAAGAAAATTTTTATTCAACAAGGTTTTATTCTCCAGCCTCTTGCATGCATTGCCCCAGTCACTGCTGCCGCGGCTTTCTGGTTTGAGTCCCTAGAGGAGGCTCTACAAGTTGAAACCCCGTTGGAATATATTATTGACAAGCTTAGGGCCCTTAAGCTAGCCAATTCATTTGTTTCTGACGCCGTTGTTCATTTAACCAAGCTAACGGCTAAAAATTCAGGTTTTGCTATTCAGGCACGTAGGGCGCTATGGCTTAAATCCTGGTCAGCTGACGTGACTTCAAAGTCTACACTTCTCAACATTCCCTTCAAAGGACAGATCCTATTCGGGCCTGGACTGAAGGAGATCATTTCTGACATCACTGGAGGAAAAGGTCACGCCCTTCCTCAAGACAAGTCCAACAAATTAAGGACCAAACAGTCTAGTTTTCGGCCCTTTCGAAACTTCAAGAGTGGCGCAGCTTCAACTTCCTCTAACACAAAACAAGAGGGAACTTTTGCCCAGTCTAAGCCGGTCTGGAGACCTAACCAGGCTTGGAACAAGGGGAAACAGGCCAAGAAGCCTGCTGCTGCCTCTAAGACAGCATGAAGGTGCAGCCTCTCTCTCTTCACCCAGGCTTGGGCAAGAGATGTCCAGGATCCCTGGGCATTGGAAATTGTGTCCAAGGGTTATCTTCTGGAATTCAAAACCTCTCCCCCAAAAGGGAGATTTCATTTCTCACTTTTATCTGCAAACCAGATAAAGAGAGAAACATTCTTACATTGTGTTCAAGACCTCCTAGTTATGGGAGTGATCCACCCAGTTCCGCAGGAGGAACAGGGACAGGGCTTTTATTCAAATCTGTTTGTTGTTCCCAAGAAAGAGGGAACATTCAGACCAATCTTAGATCTCAAGATCTTAAACAAATTTCTCAGAGTCCCATCCTTCAAGATGGAGACTATTCGAACCATCCTTCCTATGATCCAGGAGGGTCAATACAGGCACTACCAGTTTGTGGCTCTTCCCTTCGGGTTGGCCACGGCACCAAGAATCTTTACAAAGGTTCTAGGGTCCCTTCTAGCGGGCTATAGCAGTAGCCCCTTACTCAGACAACATTCTGATACAGGCGTCGACTTTTCAAGTTGCCAGGTCTCACACGGACATTGTTCTGGCATTTCTGAGGTCGCATGAGTGGAAAGTGAACGAAGAAAAAAGTTCTCTATAGCCTCTCACAAGAGTTTCCTTCCTAGAAACTCTGATAGATTCTGTAGAAATGAAGATTTACCTGACAGAGGCCAGGTTGTCAAAACTTCTAAATTCCTGCCGTGTTCTTTATTCTACTTCTCGCCCTTCAGTGGCTCAGTGTATGGAAGTAATCGGCTTAATGGTAGCGGCAATGGACATAGTGCCGTTTGCCCGCCTACATCTCAGACCGCTGCAACTCTGCATGCTCAGTCAGTGGAATGGGGATTACATAGATTTGTCCCCTCTACTAAATCTGGATCAAGAGACCAGGGATTCTCTTCTCTGGTGGTTATCTCGGGTCCATCTGTCCAAGGGTATGACCTTCCACAAGCCAGATTGGACAATAGTAACGACAGATGCCAGCCTTCTGGGCTGGGGTGCAGTCTGGAACTCCCTGAAGGCTCAGGGCTTGTGGACTCAGGAGGAGACACTCCTTCCGATAAACATTCTGGAACTAAGAGCGATATTCAATGCTCTTCAGGCTTGGCCTCAGCTTGCTGCGGTCAGGTTCATCAGCTTTCAGTCGGACAACATCACGACTGTAGCTTACATCAACCATCAAGGGGGAACAAGGAGTTTCCTAGCAATGTTGGAGGTTTCAAAAATAATTCTATGGGCAGAGGTTCACTCTTGCCATCTATCAGCTATCCATATCCCAGGAGTAGAGAACTGGGAAGCGGATTTTCTAAGTCGACAGACTTTTCATCCGGGGGAGTGGGAACTCCATCCGGAGGTGTTTGCACAGTTGATTCAACTTTGGGGCAAACCAGAACTGGATCTCATGGCGTCTCGTCAGAACGCCAAGCTTCCTTGTTACGGGTTCAGGTCCAGGGATCCCAAGGCAGCGCTGATAGATGCTCTAGCAGCGCCTTGGTCTTTCAACCTGGCTTATGTGTTTCCACCGTTTCCTCTGCTCCCTCGTCTGATTGCCAAGATCAAGCAGGAGAGAGCTTCAGTGATTTTGATAGCTCCTGCGTGGCCACGCAGGACTTGGTACGCAGATCTGGTGGACATGTCATCCTTTCCACCTTGGACTCTGCTGCTGAGGCAGGACCTTCTACTTCAAGGTCCCTTCAAACATCCAAATCTAATTTCTCTGCGTCTGACTGCTTGGAGATTGAACGCTTGATTTTGTCAAAACGTGGTTTTTCCGAGTCAGTCATTGATACCTTAATTCAGGCTCGAAAGCCTGTCACCAGGAAAATCTATCATAAGATATGGTGTAAATATCTTCATTGATGTGAATCCAAGGGTTACTCATGGAGTAAAGTCAGGATTCCCAGGATATTGTCTTTTCTTCAAGAAGGATTGGAGAAGGGATTGTCCACTAGTTCCTTAAAGGGACAGATTTCTGCTCTGTCTATTCTTTTGCACAAGCGTCTGGCGGATGTTCCAGACGTTCAGGCGTTTTGTCAGGCTTTAGTTAGAATCAAGCCTGTGTTTAAACCTGTTGCTCCGCCATGGAGTTTAAATTTAGTTCTTAAAGTTCTTCAAGGGGTTCCGTTTGAACCTCTGCATTCCATAGATATCAAGCTTTTATCTTGGAAAGTTCTGTTCTTGGTAGCTATCTCTTTGGCTCGAAGAGTTTCAGAGTTATCTGCCTTGCAGTGTGATTCCCCTTATCTGATCTTCCATGCAGATAAGGTAGTTTTGCGTACCAAACCTGGGTTTCTTCCTAAGGTGGTATCCAATAAGAATATCAATCAAGAGATTGTTGTTCCGTCACTGTGTCCTAATCCTTCTTCAAAGAAGGAACGTCTATTACACAATCTTGACGTGGTTCGTGCTTTAAAGTTTTATTTACAAGCTACTAAAGATTTTCGTCAAACATCTGCAATGTTGTCTACTCTGGACAGAGGAAAGGCCAAAGGGCTTCAGCAACTTCTCTTTCTTTTTGGTTAAGAAGTATAATCCGCTTAGCTTATGAGACTGCTGGCCAGCAGCCTCCTGTAAGAATTACAGCTCATTCCACTAGAGCGGTGGCTTCCACATGGGCCTTTAAAAATAAGGCTTCTGTTGAACAGATTTGTAAGGCGGCGACTTGGTCTTCGCTTCATACTTTTTCTAAATTCTACAAATTTGATACTTTTGCTTCTTCGGAGGCTATTTTTGGGAGAAAGGTCTTACAGGCAGTGGTGCCTTCCGTTTAAGCGCCTGCCTTGTCCCTCCCTTCATCCGTGTCCTATAGCTTTGGTATTGGTATCCCACAAGTAATGGATGAATTCGTGGACTGGATACACCTTACAAGAGAAAACAAAATTCATGCTTACCTGATAAATTTATTTCTCTTGTGGTGTATCCAGTCCACGGCCCGCCCTGTCTTTTTAAGGCAGGTGTTTTTTAATTTTTAAACTACAGTCACCACTGCACCCTATAGTTTCTTCTTTCTCTTGCTTGTCTTCGGTCGAATGACTGGGAGGTGGCAGTTAGGGGAGGAGCTATATAGACAGCTCTGCTGTGGGTGATCCTCTTGCAGCTTCTTGTTGGGAAGGAGAATACCCCACAAGTAATGGATGAATCCGTGGACTGGATACACCACAAGAGAAATAAATTTATCAGGTAAGCATAAATTTTGTTTTTTATTTTAAAATAGTGCCAGAGAGTTCTATTTTCCTCAGGGGGAAAGAAGTGGAGACATATTATTTTCTGCCCTGATGTTTATGATCTTCGCAAACATTATCTAAGATCCATAATGGTTCCCACAACGTAGCTGAAGGTATGTGTGAGAAAATCTTCAGTGTGTTACAAGCAACTTTGAGGTATGTGCAGTCTTTTGTTTTCTGAGGAGACTTGGTATACCAGAACAGGCTGAAATTGTCCCCTGTAGGGGGAAGGGTAAGGAGTATTCACTAACAAAAATATTTGTGTATCTGAAATCCCTTGATTCATTTTTTATTTATTTATTTATTTATTCATGGCCTGAAATTATATAGCAGAGCTTATGTATGGGCTTGACGCTGGGAGACTAAAGCGTTTTTTTGTAGGAATGCAGGGGTTTTGGTCTGCATTAGGAGCGCATGTTTTTTTTAACTTTTTTATTCCTGTCAGGCATGTTTGTTTGGACCCATACGGGTCCTAGTCACAACTCAATACGCCCACGGTGGGCGGGGCCTATTTTCATGCGCTCCGTTGCGCTGTATTCATTGCCATCGCATAGCTGACAGAGGCTGGAGACTTAAATTTGCTGCACTCGATAAGTCCTATCTATATTCCGGACATCTGAGTTCATTTTGGGGGCAGGTAGCCAACAAATTGTTTGAATAAATTGTTGAAATAATAAAATTTATATTATAAGTGTTACACTGTGTTTGGGCCTATCCTGCAAGTGTATGCAATATTAAGGAGCATTTTTAGACAAATTAAAACAGTTTTTTCAGGCTAAAAAGCGTTTTTACAGGTTTCAGTAAAATAGTTGCGTTTTTAAAATTTAAAGGCGCAGTACAATTTTTTTATTTTTTTTAAGCAAGGTACGACTATTATCATTACTGCTAGTCTGTTTAACATGTCGGACAGTGAGGGGGAAACTCCTTGTTCTATGTGTTTAGATGCCACTGTGGAACCCCCTCTGATTTTTTGTCCCTCGTGTACTGAGAGGGCCTTACAATGCAAAGCACAAATTTTATGTAAAGAAAATGTGTGTAAAGATGATTTTCAGGCTGAAGGGAATCGGGGTGTACCGCCAGTTTCTCCTCAAGCGTCACAACCTCTAACTCCCACCCAAGCGACGCCTGGTTCTTCAACCGTGTCTAACTCATTTACTCTGCAGGATATGGCTGCAGTTATGTCAACTACCCTTACAGAGGTGTTATCTAAGTTGCCAGTGTTACAGGGTAAACGCAGTAGGACAGAGAACAATGTGAATTCTGATCACTCTGATGCGTTGTTGGCTATTTACGATGTACCCTCTTAGGGATCTGAATTGGGGGTTAGAGATCTTCTATCTGAGGGGGAACTTTCCGAAACTGGAAGTGCGTTACCTCAGACAGACTCGGACGTCATGTCCTTTAAATTTAAGCTTGAACACCTCCATCTTTTACTTAGGGAGGTCTTAGTGACTCTGGATGACTTTGACCCTGTTGTAGTATCACCAGAGAAGTTGTGTAAGATGGACAAATATTTAGAGGTACCTGCTTACACTGACATTTTTCCGGTTCCTAAGAGAATTGCGGAAATTGTTAAGTGGGAATGGGACAGACCGGGTATCCCGTTTGCTCCCTCTCCTAATTTCAAGAAGATGTATCCTATATCTGACACTGTTTAGGACTTCTGGCAATCAGTCCCTAAGGTGGAAGGAGCTATATCTACCCTGGCTAAGCGTACAACTATTCCTATTGAGGACAGCTGCGCTTTCAAAGACCCTATGGATAAGAAATTGGAGGGTCTCCTGAAGAAAATGTTTATTCATGAGGGTTTCCTCTTGCAACCTACGGCATGCATTGTACCAGTTACAACTGTGGTAGCCTTTTGGTTTGAGGCCCTAGAAGAGTCTCTTAAGACTGAGACTCCTTTAGAAGATATCTTAGATGGAATTAAGGCTCTCAAGCTGGCTAATTCTTTTATCACAGATGCCGCCTTTCAAATTGCTAAATTGGCGGCTAAGAATGCTGGATTTGCCATCATCTAAATCAAAGCTTTTGGCTATTCCTTTCAAGGGTAAGACCCTATTCGGGCCTGACTTGAAGGAAATCATTTCTGATATCACTGGAGGTAAGGGTCATCTCCTACCTCAGGATAAAGCTGTTAAAGTGAGGGGTAAACAGAATAATTTTCGTTCCTTTCGGAATTTTAAAGGAGTACCCTCTTCTTCCTCTTCCTCCACAAAACAGGAAGGGAATTTTGCTCAGGCCATATCCGTCTGGAGACCCAACCAAGCTTGGAACAAGGGTAAACAAAACAAGAAGCCCATTGTTACTACCAAGTCGGCATGAAGGGGCGGCCCCCGATCCAGCACCGGATCTCTTAGGGGGCAGACTGATTCAGGCGTCGACTTATCTAACAAAGTCTCATACAGACACAGTGTTGGCATTTCTGAGATCTCACGGATGGAAAGTGAATCTAGAAAAGAGTTTACTAATTCCACAGACAAGGGTTCCCTTCCTGGGAACTCTAATATATTCCGTAGACATGAAGATTTTTCTGACGGAGGTCAAAGATTCTAAATACATGCCAAGCTCTTCAGTCCAATCCTCGGCCATTAGTGGCTCAGTGCATGGAGGCAATTGGATTGATGGTGGCGGCAATGGACATAATTCCATTTACTCGAGTTCATCTCAGACCACTGCAACACTGCATGCTCGGACAGTGGAATGGGGATTATGCAAATTTATCTCCTCAAATAAATCTGGACCAGGTGACCAGAGACTCTCTCTTCTTTGGTGGTTGTCGCCGGTTCATCTGTCCCAAGGGACGTGTTTCCGCAGACCCTCGTGGGTGATAGTGACGACGGACGCCAGTCTTACTAGGCTGGGGTGCAGTCTGGAATTCCCTGAAGGTTCAGGGTGTATGGACTCGGGTGGAGTCTCTACTTCCAATCAATATTCTGGAACTGAGAGCAATATTCAATGCGCTTCAGGCGTGGCCTCAACTGGCTTCGGCCAAATTCATCAGATTCCAGTCGGACAACATTACGACTGTGGCTTACATTAATCATCAGGGAGGAACGAGGAGTTCCTTAGCGATGACAGAAGTAGCCACGATAATTCGGTGGGCGGAGGCCCACTCTTGTTATCTGTCAGCAATCTACATCCCAGGAGTGGACAACTGGGAAGCGGATTTTCTAAGCCAACACACTTTTCATCCGGGGCAGTGGGGACTCCATTCGGAGGTATTTGCCTCACTGATTCTCAGATGGGGCAGACCGGAGTTGGATCTGATGGCATCTTGACAGAATGCCAAGATACGGATCCAGGTCGAGGGATCCTCAGGCCGAACTAATAGATGCTTTGGCAGTGCCTTGGTCGTTCAACCTAGCTTATGTGTTTCCACCGTTTCCTCTCCTTCCCCGGGTGATTGCTCGGATCAAGCAGGAGAGAGCTTCAGTAATTATAATCGCGCCTGCGTGGCCACGCAGGACCTGGTATGCAGATCTAGTGGACATGTCCTCTCTGCCTCCGTGGAAACTTCCAGTGAGACAGGACCTTCTCATTCAAGGTCCTTTCCAACATCCAAATCTAATTTCTCTGCAGCTGACTGCTTGGAGATTGAACGCTTAATTTTATCTAAGCGGGGATTCTCTGATTCGGTCATAGATACTTTGATTCAGGCACATAAGCCTGTCACTAGAAAGATCTATCATAAGATATGGAGTAAATATCTTTTTTTTGGTGTGAATCCAAGGGCTACTCATGGAGTAAAGTTAGGATTCCCAGGATTCTGTCTTTTCTCCAAGGATTAGAGAAGGGGTTATCAGTGAGTTCCTTAAAGGGACAAAGCTCTGCTTTATCAATTTTGCTACATAAACGTTTGGCGGACGTTCCAGACGTTCAGTCTTTTTGTCAGGCTCTAACCAGAGTTAAGCCTGTGTTTAGACCAATTGCTCCGCCCTGGAGTTTAAATTTAGTCCTTAGTGTTCTTTAAGGGGTTCCGTTTGAACCTATGCATTCCATAGATATTAAGTTATTATCTTGGAAAGTTTTGTTTCTGGTTGCTATTTCTTCTGCTTGTAGAGTTTCTGAGCTTTCAGCGTTACATTGTGATTCGCCTTATCTTATCTTCCATTCTGATAAGGTGGTTTTACGTACCAAACCTGGTTTCCTTCCTAAGGTTGTTTCTAATAAGAATATTAATCAGGAGATCGTTGTTCCTTCATTATGTCCTAACCCTTCTAAGAAGGAGCGTAGGTTACATAACCTGGACGTGGTCCGTGCCCTGAAGTTTTACTTGCAGGCGACTAAGGATTTCCGTCAATCATCTTCATTATTCATTGTTTTTTCTGGAAAGCGTAGGGGGCAGAAAGCTACGGCTACCTCTCTTTCCTTTTGGCTGAAGAGTATCATCCGTCTGGCGTATGAGACTGCTGGACAACAGCCTCCTGAAAGAATTACGACTCATTCTACTAGGGCTGTGGCTTCCTCATGGGCATTTAAAAACGATGCTTCTGTTGAACAGATTTGCAAGGCTGCAACTTGGTCGTCTCTTCACACTTTTTCCAAATTTTACAAATTTGATACTTTTGCTTCTTCTGAGGCTGGTTTTGGGAGAAAGGTTCTTCAAGCAGTGGTTCCTTCCGTTTAGGTTCCTGTCTTGTCCCTCCCTTTCATCCGTGTCCTGTAGCTTTGGTATTGTATCCCACAAGTAAGGATGAAATCCGTGGACTCGTCATATCTTGTAGAAGAAAAGTAAATTTATGCTTACCTGATAAATTAATTTCTTCTACGATATGACGAGTCCACGGCCCACCCTGTCATTTTTAAGACAGATTTAGTTATATTTTTTTTTTTTTATAAACTTCAGTCACCTCTGCACCTTTGGCCTTTCCTTTCTCTTCCTAACTTCGGTCGAATGACTGGAGGTGGAGGGAAGGGAGGGGCTATATATACAGTTCTGCTGTGGTGCTCTTTGCCACTTCCTGTTAGCAGGAGGTTAATATCCCACAAGTAAGGATGAAATCCGTGGACTCGTCATATCGTAGAAGAAATTAATTTATCAGGTAAGCATAAATTTACTTATTTCTAGAACATTCCTTCATGCAGTCCAAAGCAACAAATATCTAAAAACAGGGTTTAACAGAGTAGTCCAGTAATCTTAAAGGGACAGTTTACTCAAAAATGTTCTCCACTTTAATGTGTTCCCAATGATCCACTTTACCTGCTGGAGTGTATTAAATTGTTTATATTGGCATTTGAAATAGTTTATCTAGCCTGTGGTATCCCCACCCATCCTGAAAGTTTTTGGCCTCGAGGCCAAGCTGTGTTAACACAGACAGTAGAAGAAATTACACTCCCAGTGGGATATAGAAGAGATAAGTTAATAAAATGTTAATTTTCCATTGTTCACTCCATGTACTGGTGATTGGTTTATGGACAGATATAAGATAAAGAAGCAGGTATATGTACACAATGTGATAAAGTAATGAGATCTGATTATACCTACAAGCTCAACCCATTTTATTAGGTTGTGGCTTCAAAACACAAAATCAGTTCATTCATATACACAAAAGCCTTAAAAAGCAAATATCATACATTTTATACACTGCATCTGATAAAAGTTATTTGAAACACATTAAGGAAAAAATATTTTATAGTAAACTGTCCTTTTAAACATGTTAATGTGACTTTTTTATCTGTTCACAACAGCTCCAAAAGTAGCTCCTAACTTTACTGTAGAACAGACCACTTCTAACTCCGTACAAGTTCGATGGGAAGACATTCCAGACGATGACCTCCAAGGCTTCCTAGAAGGATATCTGGTTTATGTTGTGAAACAAGAAAGTAATTCATCAGGTGTCAGATTTAAGGATTTAGGTAAATATGATTCATGAAAAGATTTACACATTTATTTAGAATTCTGTATTTAGAGATCCATGTAGTTTTGACCTAAGAGCTTATGTATAGATATTTGTAATCGCTGAAGTATCACCGTAGTGAGCATTCGGAAGCCAGCAAAGCTAATAATGAATTTGCCAAGTTTATCAAGTATAGGAGATGACAGTCCTATTTTAAAATGTGTATTAGAAATTGGAAGAATCTATTATTGCAATAAATGTTTATTTGTATATGTTCTACCAGTCCAATTAGGTAAATAACTAGGTGCATTTTCACCTCTTGCCCTGACCTTTTTAATTTTGTAAAGACATTACACAATAACACCTGTAATGTTTACAGAGAGGGCATTTTCTTTTGAAACTCACTACAGCCCTCCTCAGTTAATCTTGTCCTAAGTGATGCTGGGAACAGGTTTTTCTATTCCCTTTTACACTTCAATTGAACAGTAATGACCTCACAGTCCTTAGAACAGACAATGCCCGTAGATATTTGTATTAGACTGCACTTACTGCGGTTGACATTCAGCTTAAAGGGACATTCCAGTCAAAATTGGAATCCATATGGATCGATTTCAGTTTAGAATAGAAGCATTTTTGTAATATATATGTATTAGCTATAGCTTTTATTAGAAGCATTTTTGCTATTTCAAAAGTGTATTTAAGTATGCACTGTAAATCAGCATTTCAAACAACACTTTCTCAGAGAGCCTAAAGTGCTTCTACCATTATACTAGCCCCACTGGCACTCTGAGCAACTGTAGTATTTAAAATGCTGGTGCACTGAGAATATCTAGTTATGTTTCACATGCACGTGCAGAGAAAAATGCTAACACTAAAACAGTGATAACTTTTACTAGAATCATTTTTGACAATACATGTATATTGCAAATATGTTTCTATTCAAAGAAATAATTAATATGCATTTAAATTTTGACCAGTATGTCCCTTTAAAATAAGTGTTTAACCCTTTCATTGTTTTATAATTTATAAAGCAGGGCACTGTAATTCTGTGCTAGTCTGCCTTCTGTAATTATTGTACCGCTGCAGAGACTGTTGCAGCATTACAAATAAAAGATAACTGATTTTTTTATCTTTTTATATATAAAGTCGGCCACACTGAGACGAAGGTTAAAAATATCACTGACTTATCCAAAAGGCTATTAAAGATCCAAGACCTTCAACCAGGAACAAGCTATCAGTTGGGCTTGCAGGCTTATACTGGAGGAGGAAAGGGCCCTATTAAGTCCTTAAATGTGGTGACAAATGACAACCGTAAGTGAAAATTTGTGTTTCTATATTTTGCTGTGTAATTAAATCCTTTTTTTTTTTTTTTTTTAGAATTCTCAGGTTCCTTATATGTGTAAAGTAATGAATGTATTCTAAGCTTATACTGTATAATATATTTATCAAATATTAACTAACAGCTATTTCTTTAATCGTGGTTTATTTGAATGCTAATTATAAATGGAAAGTTTGATTGAGTTTGTTTGTGTGTATGCGCCTGTGTGATAATTATAGATAAATGTTACACGCCCCTGTAATTTTTACTGTAAAACGTTTTCCTGCACCCACATATTGCAGTGCTTTGTTAAATTGTGATGAATTCAACTGTTATAATTTTATAGCATGTAAGTTTGGTCAATTCTAAAAAAAAAAAAAATGCAGTTAATGTTAATTAATTTAATTATTTAATCTAGACCAGTACATAATTTAGATTACTTATTGTTACATACCAGAGAAATATCCTGCAACTGGTCCCACATCTATAAACTTGTAAGAAGCTCATGAAACATTTAAATATTCATAGTCTGTTAGGAACCGAAAATGGCCGCCAAGCCCCACTCACCTATTGCGTTTATTTTGGTATGTTAAGTTTCTCCATTCACGATCAACTCGTGAATACGTTTTCCGATTTGTACATGGGCAATTTGAAATAGCTAACATCCAGACACTCCAGAGAATAACATCGGAGCAGCGCATATTGACAGATATATGTGCTACTGTGATTTTATTCTGTTAATATGATACTTTGTCTCTGAAAGACTCTGTAGGATCTAGCGCATGCACGTCACTGCATGCAAATTGGAATACGGCGACTCAAAAAATCTTTAGTGCATGTGCTTTCTGATGAAGGGGCGTGTGTGTGTCTTCAAAGGAGGCCTGTTGGCCCGGCTTCTCATTTGAAGATGTTAAAACGAGACCAGGGGGAAAAAAATACATAAAATACGGAGACACAATATAAATCTTTAAACTGGTATTCTATCTTATTAATTTACCATTCTCATGACTTCATGAATGAAACTCCCTTTGTTTTTTAAATCTTAATCAGATGCAGCGTTGCAGATTCGTAGAGTTTACCATCACTTTAAGAGTGAAAGATAAAAACGTACATTGTTTATTTTCAGATGGTTATAAGATTTTGCCCCATCCTGTCGCATACCATTCCCTTTAGTTTTGCTCTCCCCCACAGGATGTATTACTCTTGCCTCACATCAAGTGCATTCTATTATGCACTTAGGACTTCATACATGCATGCTAATTTATTGTATTATGTAGCATTAATATGAACTATATTCACAGGGGGGGGGGGGTTATATTTCCTGCCCACAGTTCTGTCAAACTATTTGTTTTAGGATTTTTTTTCTTAAGTGCTGCCAAGATGTGTCAATCATCATAGCTTTCTTAACTTATATTTCTTTCCATTGGCATGGAGAGTCCACAAATCCATTCTAATTACTAGTTGGAATTCAACTCCTGGCCACCAGGAGGAGGCAAAGAACACCCTAGCAAAGCTTTAAGTATCCTCACTTCCCACAATCCCCCAGTCATTCTTTGCCTGTGTACATCATAGGAGTAGTGCGAAGATGGTGTGCTAAAGAAAATAGTTTTAATCCTTTAATGGGTATTTTCCCTGCAAGCAAGGATTGGGGCAATGTTGTGTCCATGCAATCCTCTTTAGTAAGAGTAATGGTGGCTATTAGCTGTTGGGGGTCGGTGAGGTAGTCCTTGTTTCTCCTCCAACAATTTATGCTAACCCCTATATAGAAAACCAGGGTTGGTTACTCTACTTTTCTTTTATCTTCAGGTCCCTGTCAGCAGTCGGGTGAGGCTGAGAGACCTGGGAGATTGTACCTGCCCTGCAGCTGAAACTCCTAGGTCCCTGTCAGGACTAGGATTTTTCTGTTAGACCGGGGGCTGCTGAGAGCTGCAAGACTGCTAAGTTCCTTGATTCCCTCTATGACTTGTGGTCTAAGTGAGGGGTGACTTCACAGCTAAGGGTGGGGAACTTTTGCCACTTTGCTTTTTAATTTCTCAGTGGGCGCAGGCACTATTGGAGACTACCTTAGAGGCATTTTGGTTATGAAGCATTTAGTGCCAGTAAGTCTCATTGTCCACATACAGCATAAGTAGAAGGAGGTCACTGCTTGCTGTTCTGTGCACTCCTATATGGAGTTTTTAGAAAGAACCTCTGAGTAATGTGATGAGAGGTATTTGCCACAGCTCCTAAGACACCAGACACAAGGAATGAAATCCTACTCAATCTGGGTATTTTATAGGGGCTTTTGTTACTGTATCCCTGATTCAGCCTTAGAGCTTCTTTATACAGTGGCACTGATCTCTTTTATAAATGGGTTTATTTAGCGCAATCGATATGCGCACTTTTAATACTCACACAGTGAGGGTGGCACCATTTTATGTCTCAGATGCACTGCGACTCTTCCCGCCAATGGCGGTATTTTTGACGCACTTAGCTTCATACCGTTGTGAGACTCTTCTCAGCATAAGTATTTTATGCTTTGTCTCTCACTCCCAGTTCGGTTTATCTGGATCTAAAGACTCTGTTTTCTAGGTCTGGCAGCGGAAGCGAGTTGACCGCAATCTAGTGATCTGTTTTCACCGCAATCTAGCGATCTGCTTTATTTAGACATAAAGTGTATGTTCTTTATTTAATACAAAGCATGTGTGGGGCACCATTTTATTTGTGTGGTGCTCAGATTTCATTGCAGTTCGACCGTTTTTATTTCAGTTAAAAGAACTGGTCTCGCCGTGTCACAGCATTTCATTGATGTTTACTGCCATCTAGTGGCTGTTTTTTTGGTATTACATCTTGTAAAATATATCTATCAATATGTCCCTTCTGCTGGTCATTAACACAGATATCATCATGTTCATGTCTGGGGATTTTTAACATCTAAAATATTTCATCTTTTTTCTGATGGGAAGATTTGCGTATATGTAGTCATATACTCTAAGCCTGTTATCAGATAAGTTTGTCTTCTAAATTTGGGCGTTACTGTTATGTAAGGGTGTTTGGTGCTGTACCGATTTTCTTTCTTTTGTTTTATGAAAGAATTATCTGAAAATGAACCCTTCTCTAGGGCTTTGCGTGTTTTTCTGTTGCAGCTTGTTTGAAGACATCATTTTGTTTGTGCTTCCTTCTGCCCTATAAGATTATCTTCATTTTTAGTTTTCTAATAATGAGATTCTCTCTGTGCAGGGTTTGCTTATCTTTTCAGTTGCAACATATATTTATAATACATTGTCTTTGACAGGTATTCCCCTATGTTATCATAGGGGTTTTATACAGTATATTAATCTCTCATATTGAGGGGATTTATCTAATGTCTGTGACATGTATTCTTCTATGTTATCTATATGGGCTCTATATGTTGATTTCTCTCATTTTGAGGTGATGTACACTTGTCTGTGACATGTATTGTGTTTCTTTATTATTTTCTTAGTGATCTTAAGACACTGATACATTTACTATAATCTCTCGCATGTCGAGGTGCTATTTACAAATGTAGGGATTCGCATTTGACCCTATTGTGTCTGAGTCTATGTCTATAACTCAATTGTATAATCTTTTTGTTTTTTTTATTGAAGTGATTTCTGAAATGTCTCTGACATTAAATTTTTGACCATCGTTATAAATATATCTATTTCTTTGATCTGGGGATCTTGAAGATATGTTCTCCTTTCTCTTGTAGAGGAGATTTTATTATTTTACCCGTTGTTCCTTATATGGTCCGAATTCATAATGTTTTCCTTCCTTAGTCTTCTTTGGACTATAAGGTGTTGGTTTTCTTCTTATCTATTGTAGATAGGATTCTATTTTGTATTCTCTTATGAGAAGGTGTTATGCCTAGGACATATTGTCCTATTTCAAATTGTCTTCAAAATGTAGCCATGGTGGTTTCATCATTTATTTTGAATATGCAATGCTTCAACATGGTGCTGTGAAATGTATCTTTCATTTATCCTTAATGGGTAGTTTACCTGCTCACAAGGATAGTGATACTGAGGGGTCCTAGTACTCCTCTTATGTGAGAGTTATGGTTTTGGAGGTCAGCAGGGTTGTCCTGGTTTGTCCTCTAACATTTTATACTATCCCCTTTTATAATTCTCCAGAATCTGGCAGACATGAAATGCTGTGCTTGTTCCACAACAAAGGCTCCAAAGGTTAGTGCCCGTTTCCTTTTAGGTAGAAGGCTCAAGCACGTCTGGGTTTTTTTAGGAAAGGAGCCTGGGGACCTTAAAATAAATCTCTGTATTTATATTTTTTCATATGAGCTGTATACTTGGGGATCTGAAGTGTATCAGATGTTTCTTACCTTTTAAATTTCATATTGTAGCCCTTCCTTTCGGCCTAGCCTCAGCCTTATGAATCCTTTGTAGGTTCTGGAGGCTCTTTTGGCAGTAGCCAGACCTTAGGGAATTGCGGTGTCTCCTTCTCTGGACGCAGAGTATGGAAGTAATTGGTTTCATGGTGGATATGTGGACATTATTCCTTTTGCTCAATCTCATTTGAGATCTTTACAGTTATGCATGATCCGGCAATGGAGCAGAGATCTCTCGGATTAGTTTTCTCAGGACAGTCCTAGTCCTCCTGACAAGAGTCCTTCTGACTCTCTCTGGCCCTCAGGTCCCAAAGTACATGCTTCTTGAGACCAACATGGGAGGTTTTGACTACAAATGTCAGTGTTTCCGACTGGGGAGTAGTTGTTCCTCGAGAAATCACGGTATCCGGATTCTAAAGAAGTCTGTCTTTCTTATAAAGAGATCTCTTCAATGTTTTGATAGTTTGTACCCATCAGAGTTCGGTCTGGTTTATCAGATTCCAATCGGGCTACATCTCTTTGGTGGTTTATAGCACCCTTCAGGGAAGGTTCCAGTTCCTGGCTGATGAGGAGGTCTCTCGAATCCTTCAATGGAAGGAGTCTCTATCCTGTCTCTTGCTGCTTTTCACATCCTCAGGTATGGACGTATGGGAGGTGGATTTTTTTGAGCAGGCAGACTTTTCTCCCAGGGAACTGGGCTATCATCTGGGGATATTCCTCAGTGGGGAGTTTTGGAATTGGAATTGATGGCTTCTTGTTTATTCTCCAAGCTTCCCAGATACTGATCTAGATCGAGGGATCTGCAGTCAGCTCTGGGTAGACGCCCTAGCGTTTCCGTCTGAATTTCCTGTTTTCTCCGTTTGTCCTTCTTGCACGGGGGATAACTGTATCGACCACGTGCAGGCTTGGTGTTTCTAATTGCTTCTGCTTTGCCTCGCAGGAGTTGGTCTGCTGACCTGGTGGAGATGTCTTTTTTTTCTCTTCCGTGGAAGTTTCAGCTGAGGAACGACCTTCTACTTCAGGGTCTTTTCTCCAACATAGGTGTGTCCGGTCCACGGCGTCATCCTTACTTGTGGGATATTCTCTTCCCCAACAGGAAATGGCAAAGAGCCCAACAAAGCTGGTCACATGATCCCTCCTAGGCTCCGCCTTCCCCAGTCATTCTCTTTGCCGTTGCACAGGCAACATCTCCACGGAGATGGCTCAGAGTTTTTTGGTGTTTAAATGTAGTTTTTATTCTTCTATCAAGAGTTTGTTATTTTAAAATAGTGCTGGTATGTACTATTTACTCTGAAACAGAAAAGAGATGAAGATTTCTGTTTGTAAGAGGAAAATGATTTTAGCAACCGTTACTAAAATCGATGGCTGTTTCCACACAGGACTGTTGAGAGGAATTAACTTCAGTTGGGGGAAACAGTGAGCAGACTTTGGCTGCTTGAGGTATGACACATTTCTAACAAGACTTGGTAATGCTGGAAGCTGTCATTTTCCCTATGGGATCCGGTAAGCCATTTTCTTAATTTTCAATATAAGAATAAAAGGGCTTCACAAGGGCTTTAAAGACTGGCAGACATTTTTCTGGGCCAAAACGATTACTTTATAAGCATATTTATTGGTTTATAACTTTGGAGAGTTATTTTAATCTTGGGCTACCATCCAGGAAGGTCAATTCATGACCACGGTGGATTTAAAGGATGCGTATCTACATATTCCTATCCACAAGGAACATCATCGGTTCCTAAGATTCGCCTTTCTGGACAAGCATTACCAGTTTGTGGCACTTCCATTCGGACTAGCCACTGCTCCAAGAATTTTCACAAAGGTACTAGGGTCCCTTCTAGCGGTGCTAAGGCCAAGGGGCATTGCAGTAGTACCCTACTTGGACGACATACTGATTCAAGCGTCGTGTCTACCACAAGCAAAGGCTCATACGGACATTGTCCTAGCCTTTCTCAGATCTCACGGGTGGAAAGTGAACGTAGAAAAAAGTTCTCTATTCCCGTCAACAAGAGTTCCCTTCTTGGGAACAATAATAGACTCCATGGAAATGAAGATTTTTCTGACAGAAGCCAGAAAATCAAAACTTCTAAGCTCTTGTCAAGTACTTCATTCTGTTCTTCTTCCTTCCATAGCGCAGTGCATGGAAGTAATAGGTTTGATGGTTGCGGCAATGGACATAGTTCCTTTTGCGCGAATTCATCTAAGACCATTACAACTGTGCATGCTCAGACAGTGGAATGGGGATTATACAGATTTGTCCCCGACGATCCAAGTAGATCAGAGGACCAGAGATTCACTCCGTTGGTGGCTGACCCTGGACAACCTGTCCCAAGGGATGAGCTTCAGAAGACCAGAGTGGGTCATTGTAACGACCGACGCCAGCCTGGTGGGCTGGGGCGCGGTCTGGAAACACCTGAAGGCTCAGGGTCTATGGTCTCGGGAAGAATCTCTTCTCCCGATAAACATTCTGCAACTGAGAGCGATATTCAATGCTCTCAAGGCTTGGCCTCAACTAGCAAAGGCCAAATTCATAAGGTTTCAATCAGACAACATGACGACTGTTGCATATATCAACCATCAGGGGGGAACAAGGAGTTCCCTGGCCATGGAAGAAGTGACCAAAGTAATTCAATGGGCGGAGCTTCACTCCTGCCACTTGTCTGCAATCCACATCCCAGGAGTGGAAAATTGGGAAGCGGATTTTCTGAGTCGTCAGACATTTCATCCGGGGGAGTGGGAACTCCATCCGGAAATCTTTGCCCAAATAACTCAATTATGGGGCATTCCAGACATGGATCTGATGGCGTCTCGTCAGAACTTCAAGGTTCCTTGCTACGGGTCCAGATCCAGGGATCCCAAGGCGACTCTAGTAGATGCACTAGTAGCGCCCTGGACCTTCAACCTAGCTTATGTGTTCCCACCGTTTCCTCTCATTCCCAGGCTGGTAGCCAGGATCAATCAAGAGAGGGCTTCGGTGATCTTGATAGCTCCTGCGTGGCCACGCAGAACTTGGTATGCAGACCTGGTGAATATGTCATCGGCTCCACCATGGAAGCTACCTTTGAGACGGGACCTTCTTGTTCAAGGTCCGTTCGAACATCCGAATCTGGCATCACTCCAACTGACTGCTTGGAGATTGAACGCTTGATTTTATCAAAGCGTGGGTTCTCAGATTCTGTCATTGATACTCTTATTCAGGCTAGAAAGCCTGTAACTAGGAAAATTTACCATAAAGTATGGAAGAAATATATCTGTTGGTGCGAATCGAAAGGATTCCCATGGAACAGGGTAAAAATTCCTAAGATTCTATCCTTTCTACAAGAGGGTTTGGAGAAAGGATTATCTGCAAGTTCTTTGAAGGGACAGATTTCTGCTTTATCTGTTTTACTTCACAAGAAGCTGGCGGCTGTGCCAGATGTTCAGGCTTTTGTTCAGGCTCTGGTTAGAATCAAGCCTGTTTACAAACCTTTGACTCCTCCTTGGAGTCTCAATTTAGTTCTTTCAGTTCTTCAAGGGGTTCCGTTTGAACCCTTACATTCCGTAGATATTAAGTTATTATCTTGGAAAGTTTTGTTTTTGGTTGCAATTTCTTCTGCTAGAAGAGTTTCAGAGTTATCTGCTCTGCAGTGTTCTCCTCCTTATCTGGTGTTCCATGCAGATAAGGTGGATTTGCGTACTAAACCTGGTTTTCTTCCGAAAGTTGTTTCTAACAAAAATATTAACCAGGAGATAGTTGTGCCTTCTTTGTGTCCGAATCCAGTTTCAAAGAAGGAACGTTTGTTGCACAATTTGGATGTAGTTCGTGCTCTAAAATTCTATTTAGAGGCTGCAAAGGATTTCAGACAAACATCTTCCTTGTTTGTTGTTTATTCTGGTAAAAGGAGAGGTCAAAAAGCAACTTCTACCTCTCTCTCTTTTTGGCTTAAAAGCATCATCAGATTGGCTTATGAGACTGCCGGACGGCAGCCTCCTGATAGAATCACAGCTCATTCCACTAGGGCTGTGGCTTCCACATGGGCCTTCAAGAACGAGGCTTCTGTTGATCAGATATGTAAGGCAGCGACTTGGTCTTCACTGCACACTTTTACCAAATTTTACAAATTTGATACTTTTGCTTCTTCTGAGGCTATTTTTGGGAGAAAGGTTTTGCAAACCGTAGTGCCTTCCATCTAGGTGACCTGATTTGCTCCCTCCCATCATCCGTGTCCTAAAGCTTTGGTATTGGTTCCCACAAGTAAGGATGACGCCGTGGACCGGACACACCTATGTTGGAGAAAACAGAATTTATGTTTACCTGATAAATTACTTTCTCCAACGGTGTGTCCGGTCCACGGCCCGCCCTGGTTTTTTAATCAGGTCTGATGATTTAATTTCTCTAACTACAGTCACCACGGTATCATATGATTTCTCCTATGCAAATATTCCTCCTTTACGTCGGTCGAATGACTGGGGAAGGCGGAGCCTAGGAGGGATCATGTGACCAGCTTTGCTGGGCTCTTTGCCATTTCCTGTTGGGGAAGAGAATATCCCACAAGTAAGGATGACGCCGTGGACCGGACACACCGTTGGAGAAAGTAATTTATCAGGTAAACATAAATTCTGTTTTTCTTATTCCATATCTAGATCTCTGGCGCTACCTGCGGGGAGGTTGCTTGTTTCGTCTAAACAAGACAAAGTTTTTCTGTATAGGATTGTCTCCTTGATCCAAACTCGTAGGCCAGTGCCTCGCAAGCTTTACCATAGAGTTTGGTGCTCATATTTTTCTAGTACGTTCCTCTGGGTTTTTGAGTGTAGTTCCCCTCTCTGTCCTTTCTCCAGGAATGTCTGGAGGGTTGAGGGTTGGTCAGTCCGTTTCATGAAGGGTCAGTTTTCTGCCTTTTCTGTTCTGTTTCATTAGCGTCTGGCCGGCTTCCGGATGTTCAGTCCTAGATTGAGGTCAGGATCAGGCCTATGTTTATTCCTGTTGCTCTTTCTTGGAGTTTTTCTTTTGTTCTTCAGGTTCTGCAGTGGGCTACGTTTCAACCTATGCATTCTGTCGATGTTTATATATTGTTTTTTCCATGCTGATAAGGTGGTCCTTCATACTAAATTGTGATGTCTTCTTACAGTCTTTTTGGACCACAATGTCTATCAGGATATTGTCGTTCATCGTTCTGTCCTGATCCTTCCTCTCAGAAAGAACGTTTGTGACTCACTCTAAGGGGTGCATGATATATGGCTCAGGAGGCTGCAGGACATCGACCTCCTGAGAGGATTTTGGCTCATTTAAATAGGGCTGTTTTATTCTTCTGGGCCTTTAAGGACAAGGCTTCTGTGGAGAAGTTTGCAAGATGACCACTTGGTCCTTGTTTCATACCTTCTCTGAATTTTTTTCTAACTTCAATGTTTTTGCCTCAGCTGAGGTTCCCTTGGGGAGATAGGGTTTCTTTTATATGGTGGTGTCCTCAGTTTAGTTTCGCCTGTTTTGTTTCTCCCTCCCTTTCCATTCTATGTACTCTAGCTTGGGTATTGGTTCCCACTAGTAATTAGAATGGATTCGTGGACTCTCCATGCTATTGGAAAGAAAACAAAATGTATGCTTGCCTGATAAATTATTTTCTTTCCTGGCATGGAGGGTCCACGGCCCGCCCTTATGTCATTTTTTTGGCAGCTTAGTTTGTTTCCATCATTCCAAAAACTTCAGGCACCTCTATACCCTTTGTGTCCTCTTCTCTTCCATATTCCTTCGGCTGAATGACTTGGGGATTGTGGCAAGTGAGCATACTTAAAGCTTTACTGGGGTGTTCTTTGCCTCTTTCTGGTGGCCAGGAGTTGAATTCTCACTAGTAATTAGAATGGGTTTGTGGACTCTCCATGCCAGGAAAGAAAATAATTTATCAGGTAAGCATACATTTTGTTATTTTTGCTTAGTTTTAGTAGCATTTGATTATGAATGCTGCTTAAAGTGTAGAGCTTTAGGCATTAACTTGTGTCCATTCCATAGGGTAGGCTGTAGTGAAAAGACGTGCATTTCTGCATTTGTTCACTAAACAAATGTTGAAATTGGCAGCGGTTTGACTCCTTTTGGTAGCAGATATATTTGCTAAAAAGTACAATGGATGAATATCTGGGCAAATTCAGATGTGTGTTTCTGCTGCACATATCTTGTATTGAATACTGCTTAGGGAACCGAGTATTGAAATTTGGGTGGGGGCTTTATTCTACTGCAAAAACTAGAAGTAATGATTCAACGTTAATAGAAATAAACTAAATGTTCCAAGCACCTGTCAAATTGATGTGCATGCCAAATATAGTATCCTTGCCTTTTGATCATCACATTTTTAAGCTGCAGAAGCCATTTCTGTGAAGTCATTCTCAGAAGTTGAAGCACAGTTACTACAACATACTGCATTCAGTTTAAAGTAAAACTTGCTGATAATCGTATTTTCTTTGTTTTTCAGCTATTGGCTTAATCCTTGCGATCCTGATACCTATCTCAGTTGCTGTTGTTCTTGGAATAGTTATAAGCACCATATGTTATAAAAAGAGAGAATGGTAAGTGTTTTACTTTTCTTTAAAATTGTCTTTATATTAAAATACAGAAAAGGCTAAATATTCAACATCCAAAACCATAATTCTTTAATAACTCTTTCCATCACAAAAACAAAATACACTTTATGGCCAAAAGTAAATGGACACCTGACCACCACACCTATATGAGCATTTTGGACATTCAATTCCACAATGTGGCTCCTCTTTTGCATCTATAATAGCTGCAACGCTTCTGGGAAGGCTTTCCACTATATTCTGAAGTGTGTCTTTGTGGATGTGTGCCCATTAAGCCTAAAGAGCATTTTAAATGTTAGGAACTGATGTTGGACGAGGCCTGGCTTGGCATTCCAATTTATCCAAATGGTGTTGAGTGGGGTTGAGGTCAGGGCTTTGTGAAAGCCACTCAAGTTCCTCCAAACTAAACTTGTCAAACCATCTCTATATGGACCCCATGCGGCTTGTGCACCGCTGCTCGGCCATGGATTCATTCCATAAAGCTTCTGACTTCTTGTGCTGATATCGCTCCCAGAGGCAGTTTGGACTCTGTGTAGTAAGTGATGCAACAGATTATAGACAATTGTTACAATCTACAAGCTTCAGCACTTGGGGCTCTGAGAGTTTTCGTGGTGTACCACTTTGCCATGTTTGAAGAACAAAAATAGTTATACAATTTTTTTTTTTTTTTTAAATACATGCCCTAATTTAACAACCCTGCACTAATGTGCGTTTAACCCAGAAGAAGCTCTACAGGTCCCCAGCGGGAACTGCCACTGATCCAGTCAACTGCGTTGTGCACCTAGCTCTGCTGATGGGATAAGGGGCAGTTTCCTTTCGGACTAGCAATGCTCTGCGGGTCCCGAGGGGTACTTCTAGTGTGTGTTTAACTAATTTAGGGTGTTAAACACACCAGTACTATAGGGTCACTAGTCTTAAAATGACATGCTCTAATAAATTTGGAGCATGTAATTATTTTTTATGATTAGGGCCCTTTAAAGTCACTGAGCACTTTAGTATTACACATTACGCTATGTGCTGGATTTTAAGCGCCTGTTAGCAGTGGGTGTAGCTGAAACCCTTGAACTCAATAATTAGTAGGCTTGCTCATATTGTGTAGTTAAGCGGACCTGGTACTGTATCTCCAGTGATAGCTTTTAAGTAGAAGCATTTTTGGAATGCAAAAATGTTTTTAATGGTACTTGTTTGTTTCATTTATTAGACTTCCCCTTTAAAGCTTAGGCATCAAGTCTATATAATTTGAAGAAAGGGTAGAATAAATATTTAAAAAGAATGCAACATTAAAAAGATTCTTAAAATAAATAACCTTAAACCCCGATGCAGAATATGCTGTGATCTGAGATGCCATTGCAGAAAGGACAACTGCAGGAACCGTTAGCGCTTGCGCTTTCAGGCTGCTCCACATCAGCTAACAGTGCTTTACCCTCTCTAAACTGTTACGTTTTCCTTAAAGGGACAGTTTACTCAAAATTTTTCTCCCCTTTAATTTGTTCCCAATGATCCACTTTACCTGCTGGAGTGTATTAAATTGTTTACAAGTAGCTCCTTTACCCTTATATTGGCATTTGAAATGGTTGATTTAGCATGTGGTATCCCCACCTATTCTGAAAGTTTGTGGCCGCGCGTACCAGCTATAGATAAGCTTTGTAAACACAGCCAGCAGAAGAAATTACACTCCCAGTGGGATAAAGCAGAGATAAGGTAATAAAATGTTGATTTTCCATTGTTCTCTCAAAGTATTGGTGATTGTTTTAAGGACAGATATAATATAAAGAAGCAGGTATATGTGCACAATGTGATACAGTAATGAGATCTGATTATACCTACAAGCTCAACCCATTTTATTAGGCTGTGGCTTCAAAACACAAAATCAGAGCTTTAATATACAGAAATAAACCTTAAAAAGCTAATTTTCATACATTTTTTACTCTGCAGTTGGCAAAAAAAGCAATTGTAAACACATTAAGGGAAAAACTATTTTACAGTATACCGTCCCTTTAACACAGTGCAGGTAAAGTGAAGCTGAGCACTCGAATACGAAGCAGTTCTGCAAAGCAGCAGCGCATTGAATGATGACGGACTCTCAGGGATTTTATTTTTTTTATTTTTATGTGACTTGATAATAGAAGTTAATTTAAAGGGATGTTAAACAGTCTTTCATTGCTGTAATGAAAAAATTACAAAGAAGTTGCTTATTCTTTATATAAATAATTGCAATATGTAATATGCTTCTATTTAAATGGATTTTACACTACATTTGTGCTTCCTGCCACAGCCCTACAAGGAGATCTTTGCAGGAAGTTTTATCTTAGCATGATGTCATAAAACTTATAGACTAGTGAATAGACTAAATAACAAGGAGTCAAATTTGCTCATGCCCAGAATTGACAGAATAAAAACTTTAGGTTTTGATAATCCTCTGCTCTTAAAATACTGTGGCAGAGGCTACACTAAGGGCTAAATTTATCAAAGTGAGAATAAAAAAACTCAAGTTTGTTGTCACAAAATAAAAGCTCACAAATTATAGCACCATATTTATGAAAGGTTATGCACTAATACATTTGCAACTTTTCATATGTGCAAACAAATTGACTCATAATCATTCGTAAATCTTTAATATATGCAAATAAATTGTCTGGAAATGTTCTCATATATTTGTGAACATTACATGCGGCACTTTTCATAGTTTTTTAATCTCGCCAATTTGTAGGTTGCGAGGTAGTGAAAGAGAGCGATATTGTTGTTTTTTCTGGAGGGAAAATTGGAAAAATTACTTTTTCTTGCCAAAATGGTTGTATTTAGGCTTAGAAATCGCCCACAACAAGGAGCAGAACCTGAAGAATAATAATTAAATATAAAGGTATATACAGATTTATGAAAAAAAGTAAAATAATTTAAAGTGCAATTGAAATAACTAAGATAAGCTACAATAAAGGGCAACCTTCCTCTATGAAAGAACGTCAAAGAAGGGGCAAAATTAAAATAACTTTAATAATATATATAAGAAATAACATTCTTAAAAAGCAATCACATGATTAATTTAATCTGTTATAATAGGATAAAAACAATAAAACCATTTACCGGTGGCTAAAGTTATGATTGATAAACAAAGTGAAAATTATTTTTCTGCAAAAAACTTTTCTCCATAAAATGTCTCCAATATGTTGATAAATACTGGCGACATTTTTGACTTCACACATTGCAAACTATTGCAGAAATAATCACGACTTTTTAGGCGCATTTTTTCAGGGTTTAATAATTTTTGCCCTATGTATTTGTTAATTTTGCAAGAAAATTAAGTTATTTGATGTTTTTTTACACAATCCTTTTTTCTTTTTATTTTTACTTTAACATATTTGTTTTTATCTAAGGAGCACTGTTTAATATCCCTTTAAAACTTTCTTAAAATGACATTTTTACATTCTATCACAATCATAAAAGTTTAACTCTGACTATTCTGTACCTTTTTTTAAGTGCTTTTAGCCTGTTGATTTCTTCCAATGAATACAAAAGCCAGGTATAAGCCCATACTGATTCCGCTTCATGCACTGCCCCTCTGTAAACACATCTGTCTTACCAAACACTGTGACACTTTGTCTCACTAGGGGAACTTGTCTCATTAGTTTAAAAGTAATGGCTGACCGTGGTATACACCTGGCTGGGAGCTAAATGTTCATCTAAAGCACTGATAACATAAACATGTTCTATTACTGACACACCCAATAATAAACCTACAAATTATAAAATGAGAGATTGTTTTGTAATATTAAATTATTGCCTCTAGGCTCACACATTACTGTATTTTGTCCTAAATGGTCTCAAAGGAACATTAATGCATTCCAGTTAGGATTAAAAGTATTTCAGCAGCAAGATTATATTAGCTAAAATGCTTCTTGTAAAAGCTATCGGTGCTTAAGACATTGCTTTTACAGAGCAAAGCAGACGAGAGCTGGAACAAGAATGTTTTGCCTAATGAAGTACATTGCAAAAATGCCTCTAATGAATATTTCCTCTAAATTGTCCCTTTAATAATATTTTTGACTGATTATGAACACCGTGATATGTATAGACATATTTTACCACCATCCAGGATTATTAGACAGAAAAACTGTTGTACTTGTAATCAATTAACACGTAAGTTATCCCCCTGTTGTAAATGAGAAATAAATGCAGAGCCAAAAAAGAGAATTTAAATTGAAGTTGTACGTTGGTTGATTATTTTTTTTTCCTCTAGGATCAAGGAAACCTTTTACCCTGATATTCCAAATCCAGAAAACAGTAAAGCGTTGCAATTTCAGAAAAGCATCAGTGAGGTAATATAATGTAATCCATGACATATTGCTCATTTCTGGTATTCTGTTTTAAAATTCCAGAATTATTGCTTAATTATTGTGGGCTAGATTACAAGTGGAGCGCTAATGTATCGCATGTCCGCAAACAGGCAAATTCGGCATTACAAGTGGCTGGTTATTGGGTAGCAATTAGCGCTCCAAAAATTAACCAGAGGTCCAAAAAAAAAAATGTAAGGTCCCTTTTTAAAAATAAAAAATGGTTGCAATTTGTTTTTATTATTATTTAAATTACTACACTAGGCAGTTTTTGGGGGCTAAAGTCGGCGGCTGTGGGGTGTTAGGTAAAAAAAGGCACTGAAAAGTACCTTTTACATTGTGGTCTATGGGAAATGTGTGTTCCCTGTAAGTATATATTTATATACATATATAGTTATGTGTTAATATGGGTATATACACATATTAACACTTATATACGTATATACATATATATTTAGATTTGCTACCCAGCCCTGCCCCTTACGACTTACCCTTCGCTGCCCTAGTTCTCATGTCGTGTCTCATGCCATGATAACGAGGCTCCCATTGGAGCCTATGAAAGGGCCCTCTCGTTAGCCCAATGCTTCCCATTGCACCTCACCAGTAATAACAGGGCACATTTGCGTGCACTGGTATCACAAAGTGAAGAGCAAATATCACTTTAGTGAAAGCAATATTTTGCGCTCCATTTATAATCTGGCCCTGTATGCCTAAAACGTTGAATTTAGCTCAAATGCACTGAACACTGTTGGCACTTACCACTAATGAATGTTATATGCTTGTAAAATGCTATGAGTTGAGGGCCGATTTGCTTGGTAGTTTTGCCCTCTACAAGGTAAAGCAAGATCGGTTATAAATTTATGGCAGTTGAACGATCATTATCGTGGAAAAGTCCAGTTCAGTGCAGCCCGAGTAGTAATTTAACTGTGTTTAACCCTTTTGCATGGGTTAAACACAGAGTTGCAGGGTCACTAATGCTAAAATGACATGCTGTAATGAATTAGAGCATGTTACTTTCTCCAAGATAGGTGTGTCCGGTCCACGGCGTCATCCTTACTTGTGGGATATTCTCTTCCCCAACAGGAAATGGCAAAGAGCCCAGCAAAGCTGGTCACATGATCCCTCCTAGGCTCCGCCTTCCCCAGTCATTCTCTTTGCCGTTGCACAGGCAACATCTCCACGGAGATGGCTCAGAGTTTTTTGGTGTTTAAATGTAGTTTTTATTCTTCTATCAAGAGTTTGTTATTTTAAAATAGTGCTGGTATGTACTATTTACTCTGAAACAGAAAAGAGATGAAGATTTCTGTTTGTAAGAGGAAAATGATTTTAGCAACCGTTACTAAAATCGATGGCTGTTTCCACACAGGACTGTTGAGAGGAATTAACTTCAGTTGGGGGAAACAGTGAGCAGACTTTGGCTGCTTGAGGTATGACACATTTCTAACAAGACTTGGTAATGCTGGAAGCTGTCATTTTCCCTATGGGATCCGGTAAGCCATTTTCTTAATTTTCAATATAAGAATAAAAGGGCTTCACAAGGGCTTTAAAGACTGGTAGACATTTTTCTGGGCCAAAACGATTACTTTATAAGCATATTTAATAGTTTATAACTTTGGAGAGTTATTTTAATCTTGGGAATTTTGTTTAAAAAAACGGCAGGCACTGTATTGGACACCTTTTTCACTGGGGGCCTTTTCTAGTCATAGGCAGAGCCTCATTTTCGCGCCACTAATGCGCAGTTGTTTTTGAGAAGCAAGGCATGCATATGCATGTGTGAGGAGCTCAGGTCCACTGAAAAAGCTTATTGAAGGCGTCATTTGGTATCGTATTCCCCTCTGGGCTTGGTTGGGTCTCAGCAAAGCAGATACCAGGGACTGTATAGGGGTTAAATGTAAAAATGGCTCTGGTTCCGTTATTTTAAGAGTTAAAGCTTTCAAATTTGGTGTGCAGTACTTTTAAGGCTTTATGACACTGTGGTGAAATTTTGGTGAATTTTGAACATTTCCTTCATACTTTTGCGTATATTCAGTAAAAAAGTGTGTTCAGTTTAAAATTTAAAGAGACAGTAACGGTTTTATTTTAAAACGTTTTTTGTGCTTTGTTATCAAGTTTATGCCTATTAACATGTCTGAACTATCAGATAGACGATGTTCTGTATGTTCGGAAGCCAAGGTTCCTCTCCATTTAAATATATGTGATGAATGTGACAAACAAAGTAGGGACAATGATGCCACTGATAGTAATGTTGCCCAAAATGATTCCTTAAGTGAGGGGAGTAAGCATGGTACTGCATCATCTCCTTCTATGTCTACACCAGTCTTGCCCACTCAGGAGGTCCCTAGTGCATCTAGTGCGCCAATCCTCCTTACTATGCAACAATTAACGGCTGTAATGGATAATTCTATTAAAAACATTTTAGCCAAAATGCCCACTTATCAGCGAAAGCGCGACTGCTCTGTTTTAGATACTGAAGAGCATGAGGACGCTGATGATAATGGTTCTGACATGCCCTTACACCAGTCTGAAGGGGCTAGGGAGGTTTTGTCTGAGGGAGAAATTTCAGATTCAGGAAAAATTTCTCAACAAGCTGAACCTGACGTTATTACATTTAAATTTAAATTGGAACATCTCCGCGCTCTGCTTAAGGAGGTGTTATCTACTCTGGATGATTGTGACAATTTGGTCATTCCAGAGAAATTATGTAAGATGGACAGGTTCCTAGAGGTCCCGGTGCCCCCCGAAGCTTTTCCTATACCCAAGCGGGTGGCGGACATTGTAAATAAAGAATGGGAAAGGCCCGGCATACCTTTTGTCCCTCCCCCTATATTTAAGAAATTATTTCCTATGGTCGACCCCAGGAAGGACTTATGGCAGACAGTCCCCAAGGTCGAGGGGGCGGTTTCTACTCTAAACAAACGCACCACTATCCCTATAGAAGATAGTTGTGCTTTCAAAGATCCTATGGATAAAAAATTAGAGGGTTTGCTTAAAAAGATGTTTGTTCAGCAAGGTTACCTTCTACAACCAATTTCATGCATTGTTCCTGTCACTACAGCAGCGTGTTTCTGGTTCGAGGAACTAGAAAAGTCGCTCAATCAAGCATCCTCTTATGAGGAGGTTATGGACAGAGTTCAAGCACTTAAGTTGGCTAACTCTTTTACCTTAGACGCCACTTTGCAATTAGCTAGATTAGCGGCGAAAAATTCAGGCTTTGCTATTGCGGCGCGCAGAGCGCTTTGGCTGAAGTCTTGGTCAGCGGATGTGTCCTCCAAGAACAGATTGCTTAACATCCCTTTCAAGGGGAAAACGCTGTTTGGCCCTGACTTGAAAGAGATTATTTCAGACATCACTGGAGGAAAGGGCCACGCCCTTCCTCAGGATAGGTCTTTTAAGGCTAAAAATAAAACAAATTTTCGTCCCTTTCGCAGAAACGGACCAGCCTCAAATTCTACATCCTCTAAGCAAGAGGGTAATTCTTCTCAAACCAAGCCAGCCTGGAGACCGATGCAAGGCTGGAACAAAGGTAAGCAGGCCAAGAAGCCCGCTACCGCTACCAAGACAGCATGAGATGCTGGCCCCCGATCCGGGACCGGATCTGGTGGGGGGCAGACTCTCTCTCTTCGCTCAGGCTTGGGCAAGAGATGTTCAGGATCCTTGGGCGCTAGAAATAGTTTCTCAAGGTTATCTCCTGGAATTCAAGGAACTACCCCCAAGGGGAAGGTTCCACAGGTCTCAATTGTCTTCAGACCAAATAAAAAGACAGGCATTCTTACATTGTGTAGAAGACCTGTTAAAAATGGGAGTGATTCATCCTGTTCCATTAGGAGAACAAGGGATGGGGTTTTACTCCAATCTGTTCATAGTTCCCAAAAAAGAGGGAACATTCAGGCCAATTTTGGATCTCAAGATCCTAAACAAATTTCTCAAGGTCCCATCGTTCAAGATGGAAACCATTCGGACAATTCTTCCTACCATCCAGGAAGGTCAATTCATGACCACGGTGGATTTAAAGGATGCGTATCTACATATTCCTATCCACAAGGAACATCATCGGTTCCTAAGATTCGCCTTTCTGGACAAGCATTACCAGTTCGTGGCACTTCCATTCGGACTAGCCACTGCTCCAAGAATTTTCACAAAGGTACTAGGGTCCCTTCTAGCGGTGCTAAGGCCAAGGGGCATTGCAGTAGTACCCTACTTGGACGACATACTGATTCAAGCGTCGTCTCTGCCACAAGCAAAGGCTCATACGGACATTGTCCTAGCCTTTCTCAGATCTCACGGGTGGAAAGTGAACGTAGAAAAAAGTTCTCTATTCCCGTCAACAAGAGTTCCCTTCTTGGGAACAATAATAGACTCCATGGAAATGAAGATTTTTCTGACAGAAGCCAGAAAATCAAAACTTCTAAGCTCTTGTCAAGTACTTCATTCTGTTCTTCTTCCTTCCATAGCGCAGTGCATGGAAGTAATAGGTTTGATGGTTGCGGCAATGGACATGGTTCCTTTTGCGCGAATTCATCTAAGACCATTACAACTGTGCATGCTCAGACAGTGGAATGGGGATTATACAGATTTGTCCCCGACGATCCAAGTAGATCAGAGGACCAGAGATTCACTCCGTTGGTGGCTGACCCTGGACAACCTGTCCCAAGGGATGAGCTTCAGAAGACCAGAGTGGGTCATTGTAACGACCGACGCCAGCCTGGTGGGCTGGGGCGCGGTCTGGAAACACCTGAAGGCTCAGGGTCTATGGTCTCGGGAAGAATCTCTTCTCCCGATAAACATTCTGGAACTGAGAGCGATATTCAATGCTCTCAAGGCTTGGCCTCAACTAGCAAAGGCCAAATTCATAAGATTTCAATCAGACAACATGACGACTGTTGCATATATCAACCATCAGGGGGGAACAAGGAGTTCCCTGGCGATGGAAGAAGTGACCAAAGTAATTCACTGGGCGGAGCTTCACTCCTGCCACTTGTCTGCTATCCACATCCCAGGAGTGGAAAATTGGGAAGCGGATTTTCTGAGTCGTCAGACTTTTCATCCGGGGGAGTGGGAACTCCATCCGGAAATCTTTGCCCAAATAACTCAATTATGGGGCATTCCAGACATGGATCTGATGGCGTCTCGTCAGAACTTCAAGGTTTTTTGCTACGGGTCCAGATCCAGGGATCCCAAGGCGACTCTAGTAGATGCACTAGTAGCGCCCTGGACCTTCAACCTAGCTTATGTGTTCCCACCGTTTCCTCTCATTCCCAGGCTGGTAGCCAGGATCAATCAGGAGAGGGCTTCGGTGATCTTGATAGCTCCTGCGTGGCCACGCAGAACTTGGTATGCAGACCTGGTGAATATGTCATCGGCTCCACCATGGAAGCTACCTTTGAGACGGGACCTTCTTGTTCAAGGTCCGTTCGAACATCCGAATCTGGCATCACTCCAACTGACTGCTTGGAGATTGAACACTTGATTTTATCAAAGCGTGGGTTCTCAGATTCTGTCATTGATACTCTTATTCAGGCTAGAAAGCCTGTAACTAGAAAAATTTACCATAAAGTATGGAAGAAATATATCTGTTGGTGCGAATCGAAAGGATTCCCATGGAACAGGGTAAAAATTCCTAAGATTCTGTCCTTTCTACAAGAGGGTTTGGAGAAAGGATTATCTGCAAGTTCTTTGAAGGGACAGATTTCTGCTTTATCTGTTTTACTTCACAAGAAGCTGGCGGCTGTGCCAGACGTTCAGGCTTTTGTTCAGGCTCTGGTTAGAATCAAGCCTGTTTACAAACCTTTGACTCCTCCTTGGAGTCTCAATTTAGTTCTTTCAGTTCTTCAAGGGGTTCCGTTTGAACCCTTACATTCCGTAGATATTAAGTTATTATCTTGGAAAGTTTTGTTTTTGGTTGCAATTTCTTCTGCTAGAAGAGTTTCAGAGTTATCTGCTCTGCAGTGTTCTCCTCCTTATCTGGTGTTCCATGCAGATAAGGTGGTTTTGCGTACTAAACCTGGTTTTCTTCCGAAAGTTGTTTCTAACAAAAATATTAACCAGGAGATAGTTGTGCCTTCTTTGTGTCCGAATCCAGTTTCAAAGAAGGAACGTTTGTTGCACAATTTGGATGTAGTTCGTGCTCTAAAATTCTATTTAGAGGCTACAAAGGATTTCAGACAAACATCTTCCTTGTTTGTTGTTTATTCTGGTAAAAGGAGAGGTCAAAAAGCAACTTCTACCTCTCTCTCTTTTTGGCTTAAAAGCATCATCAGATTGGCTTATGAGACTGCCGGACGGCAGCCTCCTGAAAGAATCACAGCTCATTCCACTAGGGCTGTGGCTTCCACATGGGCCTTCAAGAACGAGGCTTCTGTTGATCAGATATGTAAGGCAGCGACTTGGTCTTCACTGCACACTTTTACCAAATTTTACAAATTTGATACTTTTGCTTCTTCTGAGGCTATTTTTGGGAGAAAGGTTTTGCAAACCGTGGTGCCTTCCATCTAGGTGACCTGATTTGCTCCCTCCCATCATCCGTGTCCTAAAGCATTGGTATTGGTTCCCACAAGTAAGGATGACGCCGTGGACCGGACACACCTATGTTGGAGAAAACAGAATTTATGTTTACCTGATAAATTACTTTCTCCAACGGTGTGTCCGGTCCACGGCCCGCACTGGTTTTTTAATCAGGTCTGATGATTTATTTTCTCTAACTACAGTCACCACGGTATCATATGATTTCTCCTATGCAAATATTCCTCCTTTACGTCGGTCGAATGACTGGGGAAGGCGGAGCCTAGGAGGGATCATGTGACCAGCTTTGCTGGGCTCTTTGCCATTTCCTGTTGGGGAAGAGAATATCCCACAAGTAAGGATGACGCCGTGGACCGGACACACCGTTGGAGAAAGTAATTTATCAGGTAAACATAAATTCTGTTTTTTTAACTATAATTTCCCTTTAACATGAAATCACCAGTCATTTTGCATACATATTCCTTTAGCAATTCGTTTCTAAACCTGCTGCCATTGTAAGGTGCAAAGAGCCTCACTGTTTTTCGTTAGCCATAAATAAATATATTAATCCATTAAAGTATAACTCATGAAAGTAAATTTTTCATCAAAGGGTCATAATAGTCAAAAACTTGCATGCTCTAACACAGCATTCTTCAAACTTGTTTTCTCAAGACCCAGTGCCATGATACCAAATACATTTGCAATCCTATTTTTATACTTGTTCTTTAAAGGGACAGTCAAGTCCAAAAAAAACTTCCATGATTTAAATAGGGAATGTAATTTTAAACAACCTTCCAATTTACTTTTATCACCAATGTTGCTTTGTTCTCTTAGTATTAGTTAAAAGCTAAACCTAGGAGGTTCATATGCTAATTTCTTAGACCTTGAAGACTGCCTCTAATCTGAATGTATTTTGACCACTAGAGGGCATTAGTTCATATGTTTCATATAGATAACATTGAGCTCATGCATGTGAAGTTACCCTGGAGTGAGTACTGATTGGCTAAAATGCAAGTCTGTCAAAAGAACTGAAATAAGGGGGGAAGTTTGCAGAGGCTTAGATACAAGGTAATCACAGAGGTAAAAGTGTATTTCTATAACAGTGTTGGTTATGAAAACTGGGGAATGGGTAATAAAAGGATTATCTTTCTTTTTAAACAACAAACATTCTGGTGTTGACTGTCCCTTTAAATTTTAGATATAATAAACCTGGATAACTGTAATTTTTGGCAAAGTGACTAAATTGTGGGCATACTTTATTCCTGATTGAAGTCATACTTGAAAGTAAAAGGTTACAACACACACACCAGACACTCTCATACGGCACACACACCAGACACTCTCATACGGCACACACACCAGACACTCTCATACGGCACACACACCAGACACTCTCATACGGCACACACACCAGACACTCTCATACGGCACACACACCAGACACTCTCATACGGCACACACACCAGACACTCTCATACGGCACACACACACCAGACACTCTCATACCACACACACACCAGACACTCTCATACCACACACACACCAGACACTCTCATACCACACTCACACACACACACACACACCAGGCACTCTCATACCACACACACACACCCCAGGCACACTCATACCACCCACACACACACACACCAGGCACACTCATACCACACACACACACACCAGGCACTCTCATACCACACACACACACACCAGGCACTCTCATACCACACACACACACACCAGGCACTCTCATACCACACACACACACACCAGGCACTCTCATACCACACACACACACACCAGGCACTCTCATACCACACACACACACACACACACCAGGCACTCTCATACCACACACACACCAGGCAATCTCATACCACACACACACCAGGCACTCTCATACCACACACACACACCAGGCACTCTCATACCACACACACACACCAGGCACTCTCATACCACACACACACACTAGGCACTCTCATACCACACACACACACTAGGCACTCTCATACCACACACACACACTAGGCACTCTCATACCACACACACACACTAGGCACTCTCATACCACACACACACACCAGGCACTCTCATACCACACACACACACCAGGCACTCTCATACCACACACACACACCAGGCACTCTCATACCACACACACACACACACCAGGCACACTCATACCACAGACACACTCATACCACGCACACTCATACCACAGACACACTCATACCACGCACACTCATACCACACACACTCATACCACGCACACCTATACCACACACACTCATACCACACACACCCATACCACACACACACACCATACACTCATACCCCACACACACACACCATACACTCATACCCCACACACACACACCAGACACTCATAACACACACACACACACCAGACACACTCATACCACACACACACACACACACACCAGACACACTCATACCACACACACACACCAGACACTCATACCACACACACACACCAGACACTCATACCACACACACACACACCAGACACACTCATACCACACACACACACACACACCAGACACACTCATACCACACACACACACACACACCAGACACACTCATACCACACACACACCAGACACACTCATACCACACACACACCAGACACACTCATACCACACACACACCAGACACACTCATATCTCACACACACACTCTCTCATACAATACACACACACTCTCTCATACAATACACACACACACACCACCACCCTCTTACAATGCATATACACTCACACAATGCACACAGACACCACACACACAAGTCGCAAACTCAGTTAACCTGGTGTTTGCGACCCAGGAATTGGTCCCAACCCGTGTTTTGAAGAACCCTGCTCTAACGGATTAGAGAATTGCTCCTGTTGATTCTTTGTTGAAGATGCAGCATTGCACTACTGGGGGTAGCAGAAGATGTGGTGAGCCAATGACAAGAGGCCTATATGTGCAGCCACCAATCTGCAGCTAATTATCAGTAATCTATTGCTGCTCCTGAGCTAACCTAAGTATTATTTTCAACAAAGGATACCAAGAGATCAAATCAGGTATTTAAAGTAATTTTGAAAGCTGCTTAAAGTTGCATGCTGTATCTGAGTCATGAAAGAAAAAGAAAATTGGTTTTATGTCCCGTTTAATGCTGCAATAACACAAATATTTAAGAAAGGTATGTCAGCTCTTCTTGCCAGTTGCCTTCAACTAAGATATTCGTTCTAAGTATGTGTGCATTCTAATGTCCCCTTATAAAATTGTGTTATCAAATATTTAACTCTGTGTATCCTTTATTTTCAGGGAAATAACACTATAAAGACATTGGAGATGAATCCATGTACACCAAATAGCGTAGAAGTGGTGGAAACCCTGTCAACTGTTCCAAAGATTATAGATACCGAATTACAGTCACCAATAACAGAGGATCAACTTGCAGAAGAGGACTTGGACTCAGAAAATGATGGTCACATAGTTGTATCCTATTGTCCATCTGCTGTGAATGAGGACAGGTCTAACTCTGCATTAGAGGGGTCTGTGGTCTCTTCTCAAGTAGACTACATTGATATCCAGTCTATGTATCAACCACAGGCTAATTCAGAAGAAGAGCCTGATAATGACTCTTTGGATATGGCTGGATATAAACCACAAATGCAACTGCCTATCAGTACTATGAATATAGACACTTGTATTCCTACAGAAGTCTTTGAAGCCTCTGCAGGTTACAGACCTCAGGAAAATCCAAATGCTTGGGCTGAGGAATCCCCTGGTTCCTCTCCGTCCGTGGAAAGTGAAATTGCTTCTTTTGGAAGCCCATGTTCAATTACCTCCAGACATTTTCTTATTCCTCCTGCGGATGAAAAAGACTCCTCTCTAAAACCTACTCATATAGGATGGACATTAACTTCCATCTTTCAGAACAAGCAAGATGACTAATAAAACTAACTTTTCTCCTCTTTAAGCATGTTTTTGAAGTCATACAGAAATTAAGGAGTTGCATCTGAGCATACTTCTATGTACTCCTAAGTGTTGATATTTCTGATATTTCCTCCAGGTCATCTTCATAATACAAAAAAAACAGTCTGTACCTGCGAAGGTTGGAATTACTGGCGCTAAATCATTTCACACAATGGTCTTCCCTTGTGGAATTTTGTCTACTATAAAGATTATTCAATGTAAACTTTTACAGCATAATTTTAACCTCTTGCTGAAAACCTAGAGTGTGTTAAAAAAAAAAAAAATCTTGCCATTTTAATAGGCTAGATTCTTGTGATATGAACAGATTTATTGCTAGATAACATGTGTACCTAGCTGTGATAAGATGTTCTGGCAGGAAATATAGAAACTGGTATTTTCCAAAAATTCAATAGTTATCTAGAAATCTGACTTATGTGAAGCAGTTTATCCATTTATTTTTTTTATTTTTTTTAACATTTTAAAGTCAGATTTTTTTTTTCTGTGAAAATATAATCTTTTCCTGTTTTTCATCAGGGCATTTATGAATGTTTTTTTTTTCTTTTTGAGAAACACTACTCCTTTTTTTTAACAATGCAATAGTTAAGTATATTTAAGAAGGAAATATTTCTTCTGTAGAGACGAAGTAAACCACAGTTTGATAAAACAGTTTTGTAGCTCTATCCTTGAATGTTTAGATTTTGGTTTTGGGAAAGTCCAGGGTGCCTCTTTTTTTTAATAGGTTTATTATCAAGATTTTGGTCACCCCTTTACATAACTTAAGGGAGTGTAATAGCTCCAAATTGAAATGTTTGAGTGCATTTCAATTTCCAATAGAAACGTTTTTGCACTACTTGTATTAGTAAATATCCTTCTAGCAAAAGTTATTACTGCTTCAGAAGCAATGTACGTGTGCTGCGCATGCCCAGTGCACCTGCATTCAAAAATCCTGCCTGTTCAGACTGCAGTGGTGTGTTTTTGTTTCTCCTAGCAACCAGCAGTTGGCTCTCTGAGCAGGCGCACTGGGCTTGCACAACACATGGTCATATGCTCCCCAAACAGTAATAGTTTTTTACCAGAAGCATTTTTGCTAATGCACTCAAGCACATTTCAATTTTGATTATTATGTCCCTTTAATAAATGTGATGATAGTCTAATTGTAGAACTTAGTATATTTTTCACAAATGTTTCATTTTTTGGCAGCTGCAATATATTCTGTTTTAATGATCATTTAATTCTACTCTTTGAAACACATTTACTAATATATTTTACTGAAGGTTGTCAGTACAGAACTGCTGATAAGATGCTTGGGCATATTATGATCACTTATATAATAGTTTTACTATTTTATTTTTTATTTTTTTTAGAATGTCATTGCTGTTGAAGTTGTTTGTAGATGCATACAGTGTATAGACATTAAATACAGGACAGCTAGTGTTTTGCTGTATTTTTGTTGCACGTTTCTGTAGTGATGTGCAAATGCCTGAGTGTGACTGAATCAAGTTGTGAAAATGAGCAATATTAATGAGCTGTAAAATATCTGATGCACTATAATTTGCACTTGATCTATAGCATTGTTATGTGAACTTAAGGCAAATGTTAACTAAGGGTATATAAGATTTCATTTTGTGCAATGCATGTTTCTATGCAAGTGAATGTCCTTCATTAAAGAAGAGGAAAAGTAGTTTGTCTCTTTCTTAGGCCAGATATGCATTTCTGGGTTAAAGAAATATTATGAATACTGTAGGACACTGGTTTTTAAAGCGTGGGGCGGCCTCCCCAGGGGGCGCTAGAGTATATAAGGGGAGGCGGGGGAGCAGTTAGACTTTGCACTGACTTTGGCAAAACATAGAACGTTTTTTAGAGTTGACAGTGGCACTTGCCATGTCATGCTGGAATAAGGCAAAGGGTGAGATGTAGGTGGAAGAAAGGCGCTATTGAAATCGCTAAGAGACTGCATTGCATTTTTTTGTCTTGATCAGCAAATTGTGTTTAACAGGAGTAACAAATTGAAATGTAAGGGAAACATTTTTGTTGAGAGTTGTGTTTGAACCTTGGATTAGATGTAATTTCCCCCAAATTAAAACTAAAAATAAATCTAAAATTTTCTTTAAAGAGAAAAATTAAAGTAATTTATTATGGGGGATCACTGTCTTGTAAGTTTTTTTTTTTTTTTTTTGTCAAAGGGGACTGTAAGATGTGTGAAGTTATAGTAATTATTCAGTGTTCAGATATACATAGCTAAAATTGCCTTTTGTCAGTTGACAAACTATTTATGATAAATATACAATTTGTGGTCAATGCACATACTGCTAGGTCTTGTGTAAGTGCCAGTATGTAATATTGAATAGAAACTAATCCTATACAATTATTTAGCCCAAAAAAGGCATTTTATTTTCATGTTGTCAGCTTCCTTTAATAGATTAGATAGTATAAATGAAAGTATGTGTGGGGTGCGTCTAAGTGTGTGTATATGTATATGTATGTGTGTATATATATATATATATATATATATATATTCCAAATAAATAACTTGCACTTGGTTTCTTCAATAAGGATTTCACATATTGTGGGACACGTCACACCCGAAAACATCCGTTTCGATCCTCCAATGGGACCTTTATCAAGGATACAACACAAACTTAAACACCCACCTTAAATAGTATTCTACATAGGTGTCTATACACACTTCTCATCTGAAAATCACCAAACAGGAATAGCAGGCACCAACTTCCTGTGATGACATCATCACAAAATTAACAAAAAAAAACTACTAAACTAAAGTTTAGAAAAAAAATACTGAAAACAAATTTCCACATCAAAAAAAACATCAGGTGGGCTGAATCGCATCTACATATTCTATGCATAGATCATCAAAAAAATAAAAAATGATCTCTCTGCCTATAGATCAAGTCAACAGACCCCCCCCCAGAGGTGGGGATGTGAATAAATTACTACTCAGAAGAGAGATCGAGTGGATTTATAAGTTGTAAACAATGGCACCCTGGGGTCTCAATAAGCAAGTCTGGCTTTTGGATGAAAGCTAATTTAGTTGCTGTTTGTTTTTGTTTTCTTTGATTGCATTAACTATGTTCTTAAGTTTTATCTTAGATCATATCTCTTGGTTATCTTACTCAAATCAGTTCGGATAAGTGTGAGATAGAATTAGTAAGTAATGGGCTCAGTATTTTATGGAGTATAATTTACCCTACTGTGATTTTGATTGGTACTTAAAATTAGTACTTTTGTGTATATATGTAAATAACCTAGGGACAGGAGTCAGCAACTTCCGTTTTTGTAATTTGACTTTTTTTTTCTGTTGCTATGACGACGGATCATTTTTTATTTTTTCATGATCTATGCATAGAATATGTAGCACAAGGATGCGATTCAGCCCTCCTGATGGGTTTTTTTTATGTGGAAATTTGTTTTCAGTACTTTTTTCTAAACTTTAGTTTAGTAGTTTTTTTGTTAATTTTGTGATGTCATCACAGGAAGTTGGTGCCTGCTGTTCCTGTTTGGCGATTTTCAGATGAGAAGTGTGTATAGATGCGCTATAACATGCTTTTAATATAGATATGAAATTCAAATACTGCATGCTCCTCCGCCCACTTCAAAAGTAAAATTTTCTGTGAGCTAACAGATTGAATTGTTGTCCAATCAGCGCTCTCCCCATATGGCACTTTTGTTGTAGCTAGAGCATTGATTGGAGAGTAATTCAATCATTTAGCTGACAGGAAAATTGACACTTGAAGTGGGTGGTGTAACGTGGGGTATTTGAATTTCATATCTATATTAATAACTAAGTTATAGCGCATCTTCATTGCACATGATGAATAAAACTCCATCTAAAATAGTGCTTACATTCCAGATCTGATTTAAAAAAGGGGAGAGTTTACCATCACTTTAAGTTTGTGTTGTATCCTTGATAAAGGTCCCAGGTGGAGGACCGAAACGTTGGATGTTTTTGGGTGTGAAGTGTACCACAATATGTGAATAAATTGGTAACATCCTTATTGAAGAAACTGGGTGCAAGTTATTTCTTTGGAGTGTGTTTGGAGACTCTGCACCGGCCATTGTTACCTTACAGGGAGTGCTAAGGTTGTGTAAGATATATATATATATATATATATATATATATATATATATATATATATATATATATATATATATATATATATATATATATATATATATATATATATATATATATATATATATATTATATATTATATATATATATATATATATTTTTATTTTTATTTTTTTACACACACATTTATTTTCTCAACTTAATCTTCAGGCCCTTTTCGTGTACACAAGACTTGAAGTTCTAGAGCTGTTTTTATTTTTCATTTCATTACCTTTTTTATTTATAATATCCCTAGTCAAAACGGATGATCTTTCTGGAGTCATCAGAAGCCATCCTAAAGTATGCCCAGAGGCCGAAATATTTAAATTAGATTTCTATAAAGTCATTCACTGGCTGTTCATGCTTGTGAAGTAATCACTAGGGTAATCTGCAAATTACCTGCTTCATTCTGAAGTTATCACTTTATTTACCTTAGCTGATGACTTTGCAAACCTGATGATGTGCAAATTACTAGTTTGGTCTCTAAAGTAATCCTGTTAGTCTTGGGATATAACATTTAAATATAGATTAAAAAGCATGAGGATATTAATAGGATTATTTTTTATTTATTTATTTTTTTAAACATGGTTTCTAGCAAAAGATCACACATTCTACTACAGACACTATATTAATATACACTGGTCATTTAAAATCTGTTATCCGTCCTTGTTAAATACACTACAGATGTGTTTTTTGCTGTATTGTACACTTGGCCCTGTTTCTTGCATTTGAGAGAACATAAAACGTGTTTGGTTTTTTTGGCGAAGGAAAAGCTAAAGCTGCTTATTATGAATTTGAAACTAAAGGATGTTTGTGCAAACCTCTGTGAAATAGATTGTTAAGTTGGCTAAGTTTTATGGGTGGGCAGTTGCATTTCTTCTTGTGAAAGAGCAACAGATATTGGATTTGCACAGATCTTGGTGTGTTGCGCTTTCACAGGAACAAATCTGGCTCCGAAAAGACGTGAATGATGAGCATCTTGTACATTTGGCAGCTAACAAAACCACAGAATGCACATCCCTAATAAAAACAATTTGTTCTTTAAACGTGGGATTATATAAAAAGAAAAAACACTTTACTGTTTCTTTAAATGTTGCTTTCTGACAAGACACCTCCACTTATTCTGTGAATCCTTAGGAGGCAGACAGTGGTATTTATATATAGATATATGTTAAATAAGCCAAGAAGTTAGGAGCCAGGGTTAAAGTTTGAGGCGCTAGCATTGATAGAAGTTTTATGTATTTATAATGTTGCTACTAGACCATCCTTCTTTTGAATAAGGCAGATTACATTTTACATTTCAATTTAGTCCTTTATTAAAACAGACATAAAGGAACACTATTAAAATACTCTTATGTGCTAGATTTTATTAAGATACTCAACTGAACTCTGGAAGGAGTTAAAAAAAAACACATACTGCCACACCTGAGTTGGGAAATGCCATTGATTGGAATCGACATACGCTGCCCCTGATCGGCTAAATGGCTGTGTTAAAGGGACAGATTATTCCCAGAATTGTTATTGTTTAAAAAGATAGATAATTCCTTTATTAACCATTCCCCAGTTTTGCATAACTAACACTGTTATAATAATATACTTTTTACCTCTGTGATTATCTTGTATCTAAGCCTCTGCAGACTGCCCCCTTATTTTAGTTCTTTTGACAGACTTGCATTTTAGCCAATCAGTGCCGGGAGTGAGCACATTGTTATCTATGTGGCACACATGAACTAGCGCTCTAGATGTGAAAAACTGTTAAAATTCACTGAGTTAAGAGGCGGCCTTCTAAGGCTTAGAAATTAGCATATGAGCCTATCAAGGTTCCGCTTTCAACAAAGAATACCAAGAGAACAAAGCAAATCTGATGATAAAAGTAAATTGCATGAAAGTTTCATTTTGACTAGAGTGTCCTTTAAGTTCTGGAGTTATTTTGCATTACTGGCCCTGAACTGACTTAACTATTGTCATTTAAGATTAATTAACCCTTTAAAAGTCAACAGCGCATTAACCCTTTGGCTGCTAAGTAATTTTCCACCTGGGTGCTAAGCTGGATTTGAGCTTTTTTTTTTTTTTTTTTTTTTTTTACTTTTTTAAAATATATTTATTTTTTACTTTTATACCAAGATGTATAACTTTTGGAAAGGTTAGGCGATTACCTTTCCAATGGTGGGTCTTGGGGGTCTGTAGCTGCTTAGATGCCTGAGATACAGGCTTCTAAGCAGCATACCCCCATATCCCTATATTGTCCATTGTTAATTTTAAATAAAGTTGCCCAGTGACGTCATCACGTCATTGTGCGTGATATCACCATGCGAATCGTGAAGCCCCGGCAATGCCTCTCACAATTCAGGCCAGATCGTTGGGGTGGGAGTAGGTGAAAGCCCCCAGGTTGCCCTCAAGGTGGGTGAGTGCTAGTGACGGCTCTGAGCCATCTTCAGCACCTGACTGGGATAATTTGCAACCACTTAGAGCCGTCGTTGACACTCAAAGGTTAATACATTCAATCTGTAGTTGAAAGGGGGAAAAAAAGTCAGAAGAAATTCTGAAGAAAAATTCAAACTGGTGATATCAAAGCTTTAAACTGAAAATGAAGATCCTAATCCTATGAATGCAGGGTATTTTTTGTGTGTTCAATGTTTGTTTAGGTTTATGGGTCCAAGGCTCATAAAAATAAGCCCTGGCCCATAACATTAATAAATAATTAAAACATAAATGTTAAAATATTATGCTGAATTAAACCTAAAAGATAAGAGCTATTTTAATGTAGCCCGTCTTGTCCTATATACTGTACATACACTTGTGAAACAAGAACGCTAGTAGAATTTCTGAGTGGCTTTACTGGCCTGCCAAATGTGTAGAGCACAGAATATATGATAATGTTTTTCATAGTTCTTTGATTTGACCAGCCAAGAAGGCTTGACTAGGCAGTTTCCTATTTGAATTGTTTAATATGTCTAATATATGCTTCATTAATATTGGCTATGAAGGTGCCAAGGTTTTTTTTTTGGGGGGGGGGCCGAATCTTAATTTAAATAATAAAAATGACAACCAAGTTATTTTGTTTCAATTAACTTGTTCCAATGTATTAATCAATCCATGAATAGTCATTGGCTATTTTCTGTGAAATTTAAAACCCTGGATCCCCCCCTCTGCCCCTTCCCCCTCCTAATAAAAATTAAAAAAAATAATCATGGTGTCTAACAATGTTTTGAAATGATTGTCTTAAAGATTGTTTCATAAATTAAATTTTCTCTGTACATTTTACTTCTAAGTTGTTTATGGAAATACACTGCCTGTTGATTACAATATTTGTGAATTATGTGTATAACGTAGATTATATGTATCTGATTATTGATACGGTCAAATATTAGCACTAAACATTCATTCACGTTTGCTTATAAGCTACCACAGTGTTTTTGTTGTTTTGAGCCAATACATTTTTTTTTTTAAGTTTTATAAAAAATATATTTGTACATTTTATTTTTTTATTAACAGAAAAAAATATTAGTTTATACAATTTTAATTAACATGTTTTTTTCTTAATTAAGTTTATTTGTGGCTTGAGTGATACAAAATTGTTGAATGACCTGTACATTTTGTAGATTGTCATTTTATTTTATTTTTTTGCTGCATGAAGGTTTTAGATGGGTTTCCCCATTTATATTCATTTATTTGAACAGAAAAAAAAAAGAAATGTTTGAGCTATATTTTGCCACAAAATGCACGATAATAAATTTGTTTTTTTAAATAAATTGTTTATTTTTTTATTTCATACTAAAATCTCAAATGAATTTTCAGTTTAAATATTTCACACTTTAATAAAACTGTCTAATAAAACCCCACACATTATGCAGTCTGCAGCTCTTCTAAAGTTGATCAGTTAATTCATTCATTTTATTACAAGGACAGAGACTCCCATCTTTCCCTTTACACTTAAAAGCATTACATAAGAAAAATATTAACCAATCAGAACATAGTAAATATGGTCAGATAAGTGAACAATAGGCAAACATGTAATATCCTACTCCGTTGGCCGCTAGATTTTGCAGATAAACGGCAAACGGAGGTGTCTAAGGTGATTAGTGCCTTACAACATTCTGCTAAACGCAAGCGTAAGGTAAAATATGGCAATCTGATCCAGGGGTCATATTCTCCAATGGATATTTTGGAAAGATTGTCCTCTGACTCAGACGACTCGACTCTTCTATGTCATCTAAAGCTCCGACTGCGGAGAAACCTGACTTTAGGTTTAGGATGGAAAATTTGTGCTTTTTGCTGAAGCAAGTGCTTGCTACTCTCGAGGTTCCGGAACCGAAACTACCGGAGGAACCTTCGATTCCTAAGCTTGATAAAGTATATTAGGACAGGGTGGAGCCTCAGACCTTCTTGGTTGCTGTTGAGATGGCTAACATTATTAAGAATGAATGGGAGAGATTAGGTTCTTCCTTTTCCCCTTCTTCCTTGTTCCTCGTGAAGCAGAAGACGATTCCTCTTGAGGATAGTTCGTTGTTTAAAGAGCCCATGGATAAAAAGTTAGAAAACATGTAAAGAAAAATGCTTCAACACCCAGGGTTTGTTTTTCAGCCGGCAGCTGCGGTAGCCGGAGCTGTGACATATTGGTGCGAATCTCCATCGGACATGGTTGAGAGGGAGACTCCCCTCAACGAAATATAGGATAGAATTAAGGACTTGAGGGTCGCTAATTCTTTTATTTGTGATGCCAATATGCAAATCATTTGTCTGAATGCTAAGGTATCAGGTTTTTCCGTACTAGCCCGCAGGGCTCTGTGGCTACAGTCGTGGTTTGCGGACATGACCTTTAAGTCGAGACTGCTATCCCTTTCCTTTTTTCGGTCCAGGATTGGACTCGATTATATCCACGGTTACGGAAGGCAAGGGCGCTTTCCTACCGCAGGATAAGAAGGTTAAGCCTAAGGGATCTAATTTTTGTCCCTTTTGTGCGGACAAGGCCCAACGCCAGCAGCCGCCATGAAAACGGATCAGACCAAGGGCACTTAATTATCACATGATTAAGGGGCACTGGCCCCAAAACGTTGTGTTTTTGTTCGGCTCCTGACATGAAATAAATGAAGTAATTTGCTATATGAGAAAAATCTCCATTGCCTTCTTTTTGATACTTTATTAGGAGCTTGGCAGTAGTTCCTGTTGTGTTTTCCTCTTTTGGATTTTTTTGAGTGCTGGATGCTACTTGGAAGCCGGCTCAGTCTTGGAATAAGTCCAAGCAGAACAAGAAGCCCGCCGACACAAATTCGGCATGAAGGGGAGGCCCCCGACCGGTCACCGGACCAAGTAGAGGGCAGATTATCTCTTTTCTCAGTGGCCTGGTTGCAGGATGTTCAGGACCCTTGGGTTCTGGAGGTTATCGCCCAGGGATACAGGATAGGATTCAGATCTCATCCGCCCAGGGGCAGATTCCTCTTGTCAAATTGGTCATCCAGACCAGAAAAGAGACACCTTTCTACAATGTGTGAGGGATCTCTCTTCTCTCTGAGTTATTGTACCAGTACCCCCAGCAGAAAGGGGTTTAGGGTACTATTCAAACCTTTTCGTGGTCCCAAAGGAGGGCATGTTTTGCCCGATTCTAGACCTAAAATGTATAAACAAATTTCTGGCTGTTCCATCATTCAAAATGGAAACGATGAGAACTATTCTGCCCCTAGTGCAAGAGGGGTAGTTCATGATGACAAAAGACTTGAAGGATGCCTACCTTCTTGTGCCAATCCACAGGGACCACTTCAGGTTTCTGAGATTTGCGTTTCTGGACCAACATTTCCAGTTTTTTTTCCTTGGGTCTGGCGACGGCCCCGAGAATCTTCACAAAGGTTTTGGGGGTGCTACTTGCAGTAGCTAGATCCAGAGGCATTGCTGTGGAGCCCTATCTGGACGACATCCTAGTCCAGGCACCGTCGTTCAGTTTAGTAGAGGATCACTCGAGGGCCCTTCTTCTTTTGCTCCAATTTTACGGTTGGAAGATAAACTCAGGAAAGAGCTCCCTGATTCCCAGCAACAGGGTGGAGTTCCTGGGAACAATAATAAATTCTATATCCATGAGAATATTTCTCACAGATCAGCAACGCAGGAAAATTGCGTCCACCTGTCTCCCTTCAGTCCTCCTCCAGTCCCTCTGTGGCTCAGAGTATGTAGGTGATCGGGCTCATGGTGTCCAGCATCGATGTCATTCCATTCGCCAGGTTCCATCTAAGACCTCTTCAGTTGTGCATGTTGAGACAGTGGAACGGCGATCATCCAGATCTATCCCAACAGATTTCTCTGGATGATCGGACGAGGAACTCCCTCTCTTGGTGGATCCGTCTGGAATAACTGTCCAAAGGGACATCCTTCCTGAGGCTGTCCTGGGAGATTGTGACCACGGACGCGAGTCTGGCAGGATGGGGAGCTGTTTGGGGTGCCAGGATGGCTCAGGGAAAGTGATCTCGAAAGGAGTCTCTCCTCCCGATCAATATTCTGGAACTTTGAGCAATCTACAATGCTCTGAAGGCGTGGCCTCCCCTGGGGTCATTCAGCTTAAAGGGACATAATACTCATATGCTAAATCACTTGAAACTGATGCAGCATAACTGTAAAAAGCTGATAGGAAAATATCACCTGAGCATCTCTATGTAAAAAAGGAAGATATTTTACCTCACAATCTACTCCGCTCAGCAGAGTAAGTTCTGTGTAAAAAGTTATACTCAGCTGCTCTCAGGTGCAGGTAAAAAATTTTTTAAAAAAATGAAGAAATGAACAGCAGCCAATCAGCATCAGCAGTGCTGAGGTCATGAACCCTCTTACTGTGATCTCATGAGATTTGACTTAAATCTCATGAGATTTCATTTAAACTTCCTTACACTGAATAGGGAAATAACATGAGAGTGCATGAGGCTCATCCCTTCAGCTGTCCCGGGACATACATACTAATATGTTGCTTAGAAATCCTTTACAATTGAATGTGGCTACTGAGGAACTTTTGAGGTAACATATCTTTCTTTTTTACATAGAGATGTTCAGGTGATATTTTCTAGTCGGCTTTTTACAGCTATACTGCATCACTTTCAAGTGTTTAAACATTTGGGTATTATGGCCCTTTAATCAGGTTCCAGACAGATGAGTGGGTTCACGAGAAGCTCCTTAGCAATGAGGGAGGTTTCTCGGATATTGGAATGGGCAGAGTCCCACAGCTGTTCACTCTCAGCAATTCACATTCGGGGTGTGGACAACTGGGAAGCGGATTTTCTCAGCAGGCAATCCTTCCATCCGGGGAATGGTCTCTTCATCCCGAGTTGCGAAGATTTGTCACAGATGGGGGGCACCGGAGATAGATCTCATGGTGTCCAGACTCAATTGCAAGCTACCCAGATACGGGTCGCAGTCCAGGGATCCCCAGACAGAGCTGATAGATGCCTTAGCGGTATCATGGGGGTTCAACCTAGTTTAATTATTCCACCGTTGCCACTTCTACCTCGTTTAGTGGCCCGCATCAAGCAGAAGCAAGCTTCGGATATTCTGATTGCTCTGTCATGGCCGCGGAGGAGGTGGTTTGTGGTAGTGGTGGGGATATCATCTTCTCCTCCTTGGAGGTTACCATTGTAACAGGGATCTGTTGATACAGGGTCCCTTTCAACATCAAAAGCTAGATTCTCTCATGATATATGGAGGATGCTCGATCTGGCTGCGGGGGTACTAATTGTGTACTAGCTCTGAGAGACTTTCCCAAAAACCTCACAAGCAGCGGCCATTTTATCTCCCTCATGGGAGCATAGCTGTTATGATGGACACTCGCCTGATACTTGCCAAAACTGGAAGACTCCTAACTTATCACAGGAAAACACTCTTTGCAACTTTAAATAGTACCATTGCTCTAGAGGAGAAATGCGGACCTGCGAAGGCAAGGTTTCCGGACTCTGCTGAAGTGACTATTACTGAGGGGGATTCTTTGGGGCCCCAGCATCCTTCACGCCCTCCTAGCTTTGCACCGGCTGAGACGGAGACATCTCGTAAGGCTGAGGTGATTACCGCTGAGACCACACTACCTGAAGCGATTCCCAAAAGTCAAACAAGTGCGGACTTCACTCACATAGAGCATGGGTCTCAGGAAACTCTCAAGTGTTTTGTTGCTCCTAGTACCGCTTACCATCTGGCCGCCCTAAGTATTTCCCCAATGGCTTTCCAAACCAAGATGGCATCGCATCAACTCCCTCCTACTCACAGACAAAGCTACCTACCTTATTCTTTCTGGCATCTCATCCCTGAGATGCATGCTGTAGAGACACATCTTGAGCTTGAGGCACAGAAGGACAGGATGGGTATCGGGTAGAAAAGGCAGGCTACCTTCTATGCCGACAGATTTGGCAACAACACGGCAGACTCTAAATGAACTTTCTTTCATGTAATTAGCAAGAGTCCATGAGCTAGTGACGTATGGGATATACATTCCTACCAGGAGGGGCAAAGTTTCCCAAACCTCAAAATGCCTATAAATACACCCCTCACCACACCCACAAATCAGTTTTACAAACTTTGCCTCCTATGGAGGTGGTGAAGTAAGTTTGTGCTAGTTTCTACGTTGATATGCGCTCCGCAGCAGGTTGGAGCCCGGTTTTCCTCTCAGCGTGCAGTGAATGTCAGAGGGATGTGAGGAGAGTATTGCCTGTTTGAATTCAATGATCTCCTTCTACGGGGTCTATTTCATAGGTTCTCTGTTATCGGTCGTAGAGATTCATCTCTTACCTCCCTTTTCAGATCGACGATATACTCTTATATATATACCATTACCTCTGCTGATTTTCGTTTCAGTACTGGTTTGGCTTTCTACAACATGTAGTGGGACGATCAAACCAAGTGCTTGGGGTATACCTAAAGTCGCTCTACACAGAGGTGTTCTAGCTCACCTATAAGTCGTAATGTGGATCAAATAAACAACGTGTAAAGCGCCAATAGGAAAATACAAAGGATTTAATATAAAATCAAATATAAAGACATGTGGTCTATCTGACCAACTGGGGATATATCCAAACACAGTCACAGTAAATAACGCATTAAACAGTATATGCAAAAATAAAACAAACCAGATAAGATAAAACAATAAAATTAGGTGCACCTAAAGATGTATAGAGTACCGTCTATAGGTAAAGGCGGAGATGTGTCCTACTCCGTATAATCCATAAACAAAGTCAAAGAGTTACAATGTCAATTGTGTCCAAGAAGTGAATAAAGTGATGAGTGGCTCCGATGTGTGTTCGTGAGTAATCTGTGTGCAAAAAGTAAAAAATAAAAATCAAAAATGTGAAAATACAACAATATAAAAATATATAAAACAATGTTGAACCTTCAAAATGTGTAAAAAAATTAAAAAAGTGTACAGAAAAAATGTAAAAAACCAAATGGAGAACAAAAAAGTGTGGTTAGTTGTTCCTTTGGTGTATAGGATCTTCTAATCTTCTTCAAATACCTGTGGAAAATAATATAACATAGTGCAATATTGCTAGTGATCCAATAAAACAAATTGAAATAAGGCTTACCAATACTATCGACGCGTTTCGGCCTTCTGTCATAGGCCTTTATCAAGACTAGTGTATGGTAATGCCTCTAAGCCTTATATAGTGTTTGTCCTAGTATGTTAATTGGTCCTTCCTGTGTTATTTTGGCGTCAAAAGTATCTGTTAACTTCCTGCGTCCCATATAACTCTTCCCCTTCCTATTGTGTGAAGTATGGGCAGAAGTGATGTCATGAGTTGATAGTATGGGCAGAAGTGATGTCATGAGTTCAAAGTGTCCCTCTGGTTATGCAGCCTCTCACATGAGCGTTTCCCCCTTCCTATTGTGTGAGGTATGGGCGGATGTGATGTCATAAATAGATATTGTCCCTATCGTTATCCAACCTATAAGAATGAGCATTTACCCACCTCTAATGTCATTACAGTTCTTTATTGGGTATCGTTTTTGCCTTTCTAGTTGTTTCTAACACTATTATGATTGCTTTTCCTTTCAAAATTAATACCGCGACTTACAGGGATTTGCATTCGTCACTTCCGGTTTCATGCGGTTGGATTATTCTAATTGTTAGTGACATTGATGGTTACTTTCTCTATCACTTGCGCGTGGCGAATCGGAAGTGATACACACACTTACATCACTTCCGGTTCCCCGAGTTTATGTGGCACAAAGTATGTCCCTTATTTACTCTATACTATGAGATTCCGTCTCATCGTTCCAGAGCTATTGGTATCTATTAAGCCTAAGTACTTCTTTGTTAAAAATAAATAACAATCAGTGGCTATAGATATTTGTGACCGATCGGCTCCTATTTTGAGTGTGCATGTTATTACTCCGTTGTTAAGGAGATTGCGTCTTGTTGTCTTGGTAACTAGTGTTAAGACAATATTGCGTCTCGGCACTGGTTACGGATATTCCGCTATAATTGTCAAGCCCTTTCTTTTAATGGTGAAATATATATAAGTACATTAGTTGGATATATTGTGTAAAAGGGGATATTAGGATGATACTATGTGATGTTATATAACGGATACCTGATATTGACATGTAGTGCACAAAATCGCCAGGCGTGCACAGATATATATTCATTCTATCGCGACCATATTTAAACTCTTATATATGGTGTTATATATGTTGTGTCAAGGGGAGATCTGATAGAAGTAAAGCAGCCTTACTATATGTCGATTGGCGCTGCGTGATTAAATATAAAATTGAGTGAGTACTATATGTGAATACTGACATTTAAGCCATCCATATCAGACCGCACCTATGTGCGTTATCTGAACAAATGTATTGATGTATCTGTCTTACTCTTAGGCTCGATGGTATACATTTGAATCATTCTATTGTACTACTCACTCAATTTTATATTTAATCACGCAGCGCCAATCGACATATAGTAAGGCTGCTTTACTTCTATCAGATCTCCCCTTGACACAACATATATAACACCATATATAAGAGTTTAAATATGGTCGCGATAGAATGAATATATATCTGTGCACGCCTGGCGATTTTGTGCACTACATGTCAATATCAGGTATCCGTTATATAACATCACATAGTATCATCCTAATATCCCCTTTTACACAATATATCCAACTAATGTACTTATATATATTTCACCATTAAAAGAAAGGGCTTGACAATTATAGCGGAATATCCGTAACCAGTGCCGAGACGCAATATTGTCTTAACACTAGTTACCAAGACAACAAGACGCAATCTCCTTAACAACGGAGTAATAACATGCACACTCAAAATAGGAGCCGATCGGTCACAAATATCTATAGCCACTGATTGTTATTTATTTTTAACAAAGAAGTACTTAGGCTTAATAGATACCAATAGCTCTGGAACGATGAGACGGAATCTCATAGTATAGAGTAAATAAGGGACATACTTTGTGCCACATAAACTCGGGGAACCGGAAGTGATGTAAGTGTGTGTATCACTTCCGATTCGCCACGCGCAAGTGATAGAGAAAGTAACCATCAATGTCACTAACAATTAGAATAATCCAACCGCATGAAACCGGAAGTGACGAATGCAAATCCCAGTAAGTCGCGGTATTAATTTTCTAAGGAAAAGCAATCATAATAGTGTTAGAAACAACTAGAAAGGCAAAAACGATACCCAATAAAGAACTGTAATGACACTAGAGGGGGGTAAATGCTCATTCTTATAGGTTGGATAACGATAGGGACAATATCTATTTATGACATCACATCCGCCCATACCTCACACAATAGGAAGGGGGAAACGCTCATGTGAGAGGCTGCATAACCAGAGGGACACTTTGAACTCATGACATCACTTCTGCCCATACTATCAACTCATGACATCACTTCTGCCCATACTTCACACAATAGGAAGGGGAAGAGTTATATGGGACGCAGGAAGTTAACAGATACTTTTGGCGCCAAAATAACACAGGAAGGACCAATTAACATACTAGGACAAACACTATATAAGGCTTAGAGGCATTACCATACACTAGTCTTGATAAAGGCCTATGACAGAAGGCCGAAACGCGTTGATAGTATTGGTAAGCCTTATTTCAATTTGTTTTATTGGATCACTAGCAATATTGCACTATGTTATATTATTCTCCACAGGTATTTGAAGAAGATTAGAAGATCCTATACACCAAAGGAACAACTAACCACACTTTTTTGTTCTCCATTTGGTTTTTTACATTTTTTCTGTACACTTTTTTCATTTTTTTACCCATTTTGAAGGTTCAACATTGTTTTATATATTTTTATATTGTTGTATTTTCACATTTTTGATTTTTATTTTTTACTTTTTGCACCCCCACTGGATTACTCACGAACACACCTCGGAGCCACTCATCACTTTATTCACTTCTTGGACACAATTGACATTGTAACTCTTTGACTTTGTTTATGGATTATACGGAGTAGGACACGTCTCCGCCTTTACCTATAGACGGTACTCTATACATCTTTAGGTGCACCTAATTTTATTGTTTTATCTTATCTGGTTTGTTTTATTTTTGCATATACTGTTTAATGTGTTATTTACTGTGACTGTGTTTGGATATATCCCCAGTTGGTCAGATAGACCACATGTTTTTATATTTGATTTTATATTAAATCCTTTGTATTTTCCTATTGGCGCTTTACACGTTGTTTATTTGTTTCTACAACATGTAGATGAGTGTTCTGGGGTAAGTAAGTCTTATTTTCTGTGACACTCTAAAGCTATGGTTGGGCACTTTTTTATAAAGTTCTAAATATATGTATTCAAACATTTATTTGCCTTGACTCAGGATGTTCAACATTTCCTTATTTCAGACAGTCAGTTTCATATTTGGGTTAATGCATTTGAATATATCATTTTTATCTTACCTTAAAAATTGACTTCCCTGTGGGCTGTTAGACTCGCGGGGGCTGAAAATGCTTCATTTTATTGCGTCATTCTTGGCGCTGACTTTCTTGGCGCGAAATGTTTTTTTCTGTTTCCGGCGTCATACGTGTCGCCGGAAGTTGCGTCATTTTTTACGTTTTTCGCCCCAAAAATGTCGGCGTTCCGGATGTGGCGTCATTTTTGGCGCTAATAGCATTTAGGCGCCAAATAATGTGGGCGTCAATTTTGTCTCCACTTTATTTAAGTCTCGTTATTTTTTGCTTCTGGTTGCTAGAAGCTTGTTTGTGGTGACATTTTATCACTGGGATATTCACTTAGCTGTTATTGGGATCCCTTCCCCCAGGTACACCTTTCTCTCTGAACTATAGACACTCCCATTGGTCTTTTTGAGTGGCATTTAATAAGCCACTCCCTTTTGAATTGGGTTATAAAATACTGTAACACCAGAGCCTCTCCCTCTCTTTTGTATCCTGGGCATGCTGTAAAGATGGATGATGTTGGACACAGAGAATCTGGCTAAGTATTTCTGGGATAATATTCTGTGTAGCACAATTGGGGTTAGTTTAGAAAAGTTGCCCTGTATCTTAAAATGTGGACTGTATCTGTAAAATAGATTGATATATATACCTGTAAATATTTATCTTATTATTAACATATATTGATTCCTAAATAAACTGTTTGACAAATAATGGAGGACCCTCATAGAGTTTATTTCACAATTTATCTGTGTTGGTTTTAGTGGTACCACCATAGAGATTTAGTATATTATATTTAGTAGAAAGTAGAGATATTTTAAATTAATAGATAACCACATTTTGGCGGCCATGAAGTTGTAGACGAATCCATATGCCATTTAGTTTTGCAGGAATCAAATAAATGTTGATTTATTTTAAATTTAACTGCAGTAAATGTAGATTTGATGTTTTATAGCAAAGTTTTGTATGTAGTACTTTATTTAAAAAAGCGCAAATAGGGGTTGGTTTCAAAGGCCTGTTGTATGTTTCTCAAGAAAAGCATGGCTTTAAAAAAAACCTGTATTTCTGGTCTGTATAAATTTGCATTTGCATAGGGGAAGGCCTGTTTTGTAGCCTGCTAAATCTTAAATAACACCCACAGTGTCTCTTTGTGTTGAAAAGAGATTTAAAAAAAAAAAAAAAAAAAAAAAAGCATGTGATAAGAGGCAACCCTAAAAGGCTTAGAAATCAGCATATGAGCCTACCTATGTTTGGCTTCAACTTAGAATACCAAGAGAAAAAAGCAAGTTTGATGATGGAAGTAAATTGTGAAGTTGATTATACTAGACTGTCCCTTTAACTCTTGTATATTTCTTGTTTTTGGAAACTGGATACTTTTATTGTTGAGCCAGTTTTCTATCAGTTTTCTAATGAATTTTAGAGACATGTGTTGTGTTGGTCCCATCTAAATGTTTTTACAAACAAAAGCTTTACAGTACTATGTAATAGCTGCCAACAGTAAGGTTTTTTTTATTTATTTCTTTTTACAAAGGATTCATTTCTGTGCATGTGTTACACCCAGAGCTGTAGCTTGCCCTATACATAAATTTAATTCTGAATTGTATGGGAAATTGTGTAGAATTTAAAGTTAAGAAATTACGGTTTAATTAAGCTTTGTTTTGGGTAACAAAGTTAAAAATTTGCATTTCCTGTGTTTGGAGCAGATCCTGGAACCAAAACTACAGTTGAAATTAGCATTTAGAAGAATCTTCCTGTACTTAAAATATTTTTATAATTTTTCCTCAATTTGGGAAAATATCAGTAAAAAGGATTCCTTGCTTTGCTTTGTTCATTTATTTTATTTAGGTTAGTATTATTGATGGTTTACATCTTTTAAAAGAGAACAATATTTAATTTTTTAATTTTTTCTGCTTAATTTCTGTTTAGTCTGGTTTTTCATTGCCCTATAGAGATGATAATTCCTTGCATTTGGTGCAGTTAAAATAGTCTGGCAAACTATGCTGTGAGAGACACACTATTCTAAGTCTGTTCCCCAGATTTAAAAAAAAGAATAATGAGCAGTGGTTAGAAAAACTTAACTATACTACCACCTCTGCTGGAATGCTGACCTGCTTATAAACAGATCTAATTACTCCCTTCTACATGGCTTAACTGCTATGTCCTTTGTTGTGTAAAATTAGCATCTCAATGGTATCTTGTACATCCTGTGTTAACATTTAAAAAAAAAAAAAAAAACTACTATGCTGTGAGAGACACACTATTCTAGTATATATATCATATATATATATATATATATATATATATATATATATATAGATAGATATATAAATTTTTTTTTTATTATTTTAGTTCTAACGGCTATCTGTTAAAAATGTCTGGAAAAAACTATATTTCACAGGAAATCTGTGATTACTTTAACAATTACATTCATAAATATAATGGTCCATTCCTCATCCCAGAAGCTAAAAACAACAAGTGTGAAAGTGTTTTAGATATACTAACACAGGTATTAACTCTTAAAAAGATTAATAATAATAAAAGAAAATGTATGATAGCGCAGGCAGTGATTTCAACAATAAAATAATTAACATTATTGGAGACCTGACAGAGCAAAATAAAGACCTTAAATTAAAGTTAGACAACACACAGACTGACAGAGATTGTATTAAGCTTTCTGCTTTAACTAACACCATACAGATCAGTAAATTACAGCGTCAATTAAAATTAACAGAACACAGCAGTAACGAATACTCAAACAAAATTACTGAGTTACAGATGAAAATTGAACAAAAAGAAAAAATAATTAGTGATATTTCTGGGAACAATGCAGATAGTGATAACTTACTGCCACAAAGGAAAGAGCCCAAACAAGTAATAAAACAAGATAAAATGCAAATGGGCCCCACTAAAAACCCAAGTTCTGTTCCAATTGCCCCTGTCATAATTTCTGAGAATTTTAACAACCTGAAAGTTCCTACAGGTTTTTCAAATCAGACTAGGCCAATGACTGTAGCAGATAAAGACATTTTTCAGAAATGGTGGGGCACAATCCCCACAAACAGCTTTAATAACTTTTCACATTGGTTTCACAAGGGAACTGAAAAAGCCATAAAATTAGGTATGAGCATGCCGGAATGGACAGAATTGCTTCAAGATGCCATGGGCCCCTATGCCAACAGGTTATTAGGATTTAATTCAAGTATATGTGATCAGGCTGGCAGGATAGCTAAAACCTTTTTCAATTTTACTAGTCTAGAGAAAGAGATTAGTGAAATTACCATGAGACCACTAGATGGGCCATTTGAAGTAGCAAAAAGAGTTTTATTTTGGTGTGTGCTGCGCCAGCCACAGACCCAAATGGTCTGGGGGTCACCAGCACACATACAGAGGGTACTTGAAGCTCTCCCCAGAAAATGTCAGGAGTTTGTAAAGCTGTATGATCCAAACTCCACAAACCTACATATGGTGCTCACTAGAGCTGAGAAGTGGTGGAATTATCACCCATACACCATTAAGGCAAATTCTGCAGTGAAGCAGTCAATGGAGAATAGTCTGAATATTCACAGGCAGGAATCAGAGAGGGGTAATAGAAGGAATGTTTGTGGATATCAGAATAGTAGAGCATCAAATACAGAAAACTGGAGAGACAGGAATTTAAATGGCGATATTAACAGAGGAGAAAATTGGAGGCTGAGGTCAAATGAGATAAACAATAAGGCCAACTTAAGTTATTGGGAACTCAAACAAAAAAACAGGAGAATGAGAGATCAAATTGGGTTTCTAAAGAAGCAACTGACAGAGCTGGAGGGCTCAAATTAAATCATTCATTTTTTTTATAAGCATATTTGTTTGCAGTACATTTGTATCGTGTAATGTGTACTTTAGTTTTAAGTTCAATTAATAATTTTAAGTGTTTTTCATTATTAAGTTTTAAATGCCTTGACTATTTTTAAAACTTGACTATTTTGTGTAAAGTGACGGTCTACTCGCAGAAACGTGTTTCTTCGTCCACTGTGCAGCTTATTTTTTGTGAAGCGGTTGCAAGTATAGGGATTAATACATGAATACTTCAACATGCTTGTTACGGGTAGGGATAATCATTAATATGTCACCCTTATACTACATGACTATTAACCACGTGTTATGGTGAAGTTCCTTATAAGCCTCTCTACTGTAAAATGGTATCCCACATTTGGTTGCGCTCATACATGTGTACTCTTTTTACAGCGTCCGTTACTGTTTTAATTTTACTCATGTAGGGTCTGTACTAAACTCACACTTTTGTTAGCACTGCAGTACTGCTAAGGAACTAGATCTGACATAGTTATCATATAGTCTAGTTTGCGCTTAAGTGCCTCTAGAAATTAAACACACAAGTGTAATGCGTACTGTTTTCTGGTTTAGTCCTGTGGGTACTTTGGGACAGTAAAAGAGGTTTCAGTTTTTTCCCTTAAAATTATTCATAGTGGGAATCTGATCTTTTTATATAGAGAGAAATTGTTCAACTAGAAAGTATTATTTATGTCTGTTTTAACAATATAATATTTCATATAAGTTGTATTGTTTGCGCACAAACCTCAATAAAAGTATTATTTAAAAAACATCTAGATTCTCTGAGACTGACTGTGTGGAGTTTGAATGCTTAGTCTTGGCCAGGAGAGGGTTTTCTGAAAGAGTGATTGATACTCTAGTTCAGGCCAGGAAGTCAGTCACTCGTCGCATCTATCATAAGGTGTGGAGGACTTACTTGTCCTGGTGTGAGAAGCATGGATATCCTTGGCACAAGGTGAAGGTATCCACTCCAGGATTCTGTCCTTTCTCCAGGATGGACTGGAGAAGGGGCTTGCCGCCAGTTCCTTGAAGGGGCAGATTTCGGTATTATCGGTTTTATTACACAAGAGGCTTGCCGTGTAAGGTGGATCGTATCCCTTTAAGGAACTCAGATGCAGATCACTTCTTATGCTTAAGTTTCTTTATTTTGAGAGATCTAGTGTATTCCCTTTGAAATCTACAGCCAGTATTTATTTTGATAAATGAGATTTTGTATCACTGTGATATCAGAAACCCTTTATAGCAAAAGGGAGTCTTAGTTGCAGTGAGAGTTATTTAGCTTTGCTGGAAACCAACAGTATCAGATCTGTAACAATAATAACTTGTTACAGATATAACTAGCTTTAGGCAATACCCTTTGCTATAAGGAGTGCGTAAACTGTTGCTTAAGTTTGCAGGAGCAATAGTGTGTGAGCAGTGACTGAATCCTTTTTCCAGCAGTGCTGACAACAGTTACTTAGTTCTCTACCAGTGTGGATGTATCACATCAAATATGAGAGAGTTAATCTGTACTACAAGCAGGCTTATTACGATGAGTATTTGCAATCTGTGATTGCTTACCTGATGTAGCTCTGTTTTTCTGTTGCGGTCAGACACGCTGCGGTCACAGGCAGAGCATTTTGCAAGCCGCAGTGTTTTCCAGCTGCTCATGTGAGCGGAAGTCTGCACAGTAAGAGGCGGCACCTGATGTTGTTGTTAGTCCGGCGGTGTCGTTTAGTGAGACTCAATCTGTGAACCGGGTGAACACTAGGCAGAGACAACACAGTGGAAATCGTAAGTTGTATACTTGCGGTTTGGAGAAATTCAGGGTATAACTGGTAGCGTAGTTTCTTGGCTGACAGTGATGAGTGATGCAGGGAAGCTTGAGTGAGTAATGAAACAGCAGGTTATATCGGACTGTTATTCCTAGCAAATTGGGAGACAAACTCCTGTGTATATATCCCTTCTCAGGTAAAATGGAGGTTAGCTCAGGTCTTCAGGTGAATGAGTGAACAATCAGAGAATTATTAAGCAATGTCTTACAGGAAGTAGCAGGTATTTAACAGGAAGGTAGCCAATTAGGTAGTCAGGGAAGATAATGCTAGTTAAAGGAACAGTAACCCTGACATACCGAGCTTCCGTATATTCAGTCTTTTGTTCAGGTCCTGTCTAGAATCAGGCCTGTTTTCCTAATAAATGGAAAGAGTTCACAGCTGCATTCATTACTTTTGAGGATTAAGAACCTGGCCACCAGGAGGAGGCAAAGACACCCCAGCCAAAGGTTTAAATACCTCTCCCACTTCCCTCATCCCCCAGTCATTCTTTGCCTTTCGTCCCAGGAGGTTGCCAGAGAAATGTCAGACGTTTTTGATAGTCTCTTATGGAGGTTAGTACTCTTTGACATGAGACTGGAGTTTTAAGTAGTCCTGTCGGCCTCTTTGTGAGAGCATGGGTGAAAGTCCAGAGATGGAGGGAGAGTCTTTCTGCGAAACCATCCCGACTCATTAACAGCTCCACAAGCAATCAGCGTTGACGAGTTTCGCTGCCTGCTTTTTTCTCTCAAGTCCATGGCAGAAGCGGTGCAACCATCTGTCACACTTGAAGGGCTGTGTTCCTGTTCCATGGCGTAGCTTTCGCTAAGATCGTTTCATTTTACTTTCATCATGGATGTATTGTAATTGTTTATCTGTGAGGGGCTACAACCTTTCGGGGATAACTTTAACATAGGGTCTCAATGAGGCTCCTTTTTGTATCTCGGAATCAAGGGTTAGTATCTCCTGAGGGGGGTTATTGAACAGGGGGGTTTATAATCATGTTTATGTGATTCTGTCTGCTACGGTGTAGTGTTGCTTCGGCTCATGGCTATTTTGGAACATAACGGCCTATGTCTAGTGATGCAGCCTTTATGGTTGGGCACGCTTTTACGTGGACTGCACGGTTTACGTTGTGACCGGGCGTGGCCACATTTTGGCTCTCCATTTCCGCATTCCTGACCGTGTGGCGACGGAGAAATCCTGGTCTGCTGGTGCCTGGTTCCCTGGAGGAGGTGAGTGCCCCAGCCATTGGGGGTGTAAGTTATGGAGGATTCCGATTTTTTTTTTTGGAGGCGGATGTCTCTGATTCAGAATCTACTTCTTGCGAAAAATATGAATTGGCCTGGGTGATACTGTACATGCCCATCAGTTATGTTCCAAATGCTGTTTTAGAGTGCTTTGTTCCTTGGGATCGGAGAATCGGGTGCCCACTGAGCCATCCGAGCATGGCCTGTTCCCACCGGAGGTCACAACACGGTTCCGCATGACCATATAATTGGAGCTGGCGCATCTGCACCTCCCAGGAGTGTGCTTACGATATTGTCCGTGTTCTGTTAACCGGGGCTTGTCAGGCGTGGGATCGCCTGGTCCAGTTCAGCCCTCCGGGGGAGCGACCTTCGGGCCGGTGTTTTCTTTTGTCCCGGCGGAGGTATGTTTAGCCTTTCGTTATAGACTAGCACCTTTGTGTTCTACTGAGTCACGTTTTGGCATTGCTGGAGGATCCCACTCTTAATGGGTCTGGGGATTCTGTCTTAATCTTTGACTGGCATGCTTGCATAGACATAAGGAGATGAAGTAATCTTCTTAAAGTCTTTGTTATTTGTGTATCCTTTTCCAGTTCTGTGCTTGGAAGTCTTGGATCCCTGTTGGGCTGGTTCTGCGGTCTGTCTGTTCTTCTTGGGCGATAACCAACGGGTTGCCTTATCTTTTATTTTAATCCGTTGAGGATGATTTTTATTTGGTCTAAAGCACATGTTGTTGTGTGATGTTTCCTTAGTGAACCATCGTCTCTGGAATTGATACTCAATATTTTTTGGTCGCACTGTTTACTTTGAGGACGTACTAGTCTTATGTTCTGTCTGACTTTTCTTTATCCCTCCATCTCGGGGGAGACTCTGTGGCCTTGACAATGCTGGGGCCGTTGGTTTCAGGCTGGTCCTTACTGGGTACAAAGCCTTCTGTCTTTGAGGCCTAGTTCAGACACATGGGGCCTTTTTATCTCTGTCTGGTCCGGTGAGGGCACCTAGTGATCACAATATGATTTGTATCATTTACTTGTTATTTTACAAGCTTCAACTAGCATCCTGAGAGGACTTGATGGTCCGTAGTTGCTTAGGGGTATGGGGAATTGGTTCAGTCCTCATTTGCCTTTCAATCTAGTGGGCCGGGACTCAGTTGAGATCCACAGCGACATGCTCAGCCTTTTCAGTTTTCTTATTTTTTTTTTCCGGGAACTAATCGGGTCGGTTGGAGGCTTGGAGGATTTAGGTCCTTCATACCGCGGTTCTTACGGTTTTGCCTTTTAAAGGCTCTCTTCCTTTGGGTCGAGACTTTCTGGACTTTGTCCAGTTTTTCTGGCGGCTTTGGCTGCTTAATTCGGAAGTGTAGGCCGTGAGGCTCTGTCTTCCTTCGGGCGTTAGTCATCTCCATATCAGGGCCGATAGGAGGTGTTGTCTCTGTTTCCAAGCTTTCTGCTTATGGGATGTTTTTCTGCCTGAGTTTGGGATGCTTTGCATTCTTCTCCCTTGGGTGTGGTCCTCTGGAACGTTAATCTGAAAGGATTATGGAGACTAGCCTTTCTTTTCTACTCTCTTTCGGGTGACTGTTTTCATTCTCATTTCCCTTTGTGCTGCCCTTTGTCGCGGCCTAGCACCTTGTTGGGTGGGGGGGTGTTGACCTCCGGCGGAGGGTGTTATCTTCCCTTTGGGCTGGGAATTACAAGTGAATCCTGTACCCGTTCTGGTTATCATCCCCTGTGAGGTCTGATTGCTTCAGACAGGGGGTATCTTGTGTTCCCTGGGGGTGTCGTTCATTCTAGGACGATTCTGTGTCCCGGGTTCAGGGTTCTTGTCTTGGATCCTTCTTGGATGTCTGGAGACTTAAGATCTTGTGGACTAATTTGGGACGACCCAGTTTTTTCAGGGACCCTATGTTGCGACATAGGGGCTAGCTCATTGGGCTTGCAAGCAGGAAGGCCAGAGTTCACATCCAGCTTCGGGTACTGGTTATAAACTTTAAGGCCTGACTTGTCCTTCAGACAGAGTGTGCTCCTCTTCATGGGGAGTTTTTTTCTCCTTCCCTTTTGAGGGGATAGTTTTTCTTCCTTATAAGCTGGGGTTTCCTCTCTCTGGAGGGTCATTGTCCTTCCCTGTGTGTAGGTTGGATCAGGTGGCTTATTTCTGTAAGGGGCAGCATCTGCTGCTCTGTGGGCTCTGTTCCACCTGTTGGAAATTGATCACTCTATGTAGAGACTGTGAGAGTTGTAACAGGTCGTCCTACAGATCTACTGCACTTTTCTCTGTTCCAGTTCCTAGGGGGTTCTCCTTGGGAGTGCCTTATTTCGGAGGAGCGGATTGGGTTGGCACCCAAGCTCTGTTGAGATGGGTGAGCCCCCCCTTTTTCTTTCCATTCTTTGGAAGCTTGTGGTTGGGGTCTTTCTGCCCGCCCCCCCCTTTTTCTTTCCATTCTTTGGAAGCTTGTGGTTGGGGTCTTTCTGCCCCCCCCATCTATCAGACATGCCTGTTGCTTGGGCTGGTCTGATGTTGGAGCAGGATCTGAGATCTGGTGCTCTGCTATTTCGTCCTCGGAGCATTCTAGGTATGGTAAGCCTCTTTGAGGTTTCTTCTTCTCCATGTTCAAGATTTGTGGGAAGGTCTGGCGACCCTTAGATAGCCTGCAACGTTATCCGCTGGTTATTGGATACTTAGCAATCTGAAGGATCCGATCTTCAGCTGCTTTCTACTTGCCCTGCAAGTATTTAAGTTTCAGAGTCATTTTTAGATGACTGCAGCATGCAGTTTTTTTGCTTCAGGTGTTGTTCGTCAGACCTATAAGCTTGCTGCACGAAGTTTTGTTTCTGAATATTTCGGTATTCTTAGCTACCTTTTTGTGACTTGGGGACCTTCATCTTCAGTTGCTTCTAGAGTGCGGTTGCACTGTGTTAGGGGAAGATCCTCTCTCTGTTTCAGATTCCCGTTTTTTTTCCGTGGTTTCTTTACTTCCGGGTTCTGGGCGTTGCCTCCCCTTGTTTCTATGCAACTGGTTGGGTCTCTTTTAGCCTGACCCGGTTTCTCTGTTTTTTTTTGTGCTTTTTGTTTGTGCCCTTTTCAGGGTTTTTACCTTATGCTCAGCTAGCGCAGCATACTAATGCTCTGTGGCTACTCTGCACTGTAGCAAACCAAGGTCTACTCAGCCTTTCCTCCTTTCGAGTTTGATAAAATGAGCAGAGCTTTGATTCCCTTAAGGGGGATTAGCTGCGCTTTACAAGTACAATCATGTTTTCTCTGTGTCTTTTCTTCTTTGTGGAAGAATACGGTAGTTTGTTCCCTTTCTTTAGCAAGGGGTGTGTTGTTTGTAGACTGACTGCTGGGCTGTTGACTCAGTCGAGTCTAGTTCCTGCGGTCTCTAGCAAGGCTAGTGGACTATCTGCAGGTCAGTGGCATTTTTCAAAGTTGTTCTCGGCTTCGGACAAAGCGTGATTTTGTTGGGTAGGGGTTTTCAGGCCTGGTGCCCTCAGAATGGGTCGCCTCTTGTACCCTCCCATTTTTGCATTTAGTGTCCTCTATAGCTTGGGTATTGTTATACAAAAGTAATGTATGCAGCTGTGGACTCTTTCCATTTATGAAGAAAAACTTAAATTATGCTTACCTGATTATTTTATTTTCTTCAGATGGAAAGAGTCTACAGCCCCCGCCCGTATTTTTTCTGTGGGACGTCTGTTATTTTTGTTCTTCTGGCACATTTTAACCCTGATATTTCTTCTACTGTTCCTTGTTCCCTCGGCAGAATGACTGGGGGATGAGGGTAGTGGGGGAGGAATTTAAACCTTTGGCTGGGGTGTCTTTGCCTCCTCCTGGTGGCCAGGTTCTGAATTCCCAAAAGTAATGAATGCAGCTGTGCACACTCTCCATCTGAAAAAAAGAAAATGATCAGGTAAGCATAATTTAAGTTTTTTAGACTCCTCCTTGGAGATTGAACTTGGTTCTAAGGGTGTTGCAGAGAGTTCCGTTTGAACCTATGCACTCTATTGACATTAAGATTCTATCCTGGAAAGTTCTCGTTCTGTTGGCTATTGCATCGGCTCGCAGAGTCTCTGAGCTGGCGGCCTTGCAATTTGAGCCTCCATATTTGTTTTTTCACGCTAATAAGGCTGTTCTTCGCACTGGTTTCGGATTTCTTCCCAAAGTTGTGTCTAACTGTAACATCAATCGGAAATAGTAGTTCCTTCTTTGTGTCCTAACCCCTCTTCTCCTAAGGAGAGGTTACATAATTTGGACATGGTTCGAGCCTTGAAGTTTTATCTTCAGGCTACTAAGGATTTCAGACAATCTATATCTTTTTTGTGGTGTATGCAGGGAAGCACAAGGGGCAAAAAGCCTCTTCGACTTCTTTGTCCGTTTGGTTGAGGAGCATAATTCGTTTAGCCTATGAGACAGCGGGACATAAGCCTCCTTAGAGGATCACGGCTCATTCGACTAGAGCTGTGACTTTGTCTTGGGCCTTCAAGAATGAGGCCTTTATGGAGCAGATTTGTAAGGTGGCTACCTATTCCTCCTTACATACCTTTACTAAATTTTAAAAATTGACATTTTTTCTTTGGCCGAAGCAGTTTTTGGGAGAAAGGTTTTACAGGCTGTGGTGCCATCAGATTAGGGTCAATCTTCTTTTTGTCCTCCCGTTTTTCATTCAGTGTACTCTAGAGCTTGGGTATTTATTCCCACAAGTAATGAATGAAGCCACGGACTCTCCTCCCCTTTAGATGCAAAACATAAATTATGCTAACCTGAAAAAAAATGACATTGTGGGGAGGAGAGGCCACGGCTCCTGCCCGTGGCTCTGGTGGGCGGACCTAAATTTAGTTTTTGTTCTTCTGGCACTATTTATACCCTGATATTTCTCCTACTGTTCCTTATTCCCTCGGCAGAATGACTGGGGGATGAGGGAAGTGGGGGGGGGGGTGTCATGATATCAAATTCCTGTCTCTTTAAAACATATGTTCCTAACTAAGTCCTGGCTATAAAAGAGCCTGCAACATTCAATACCTTGCTTGGTATTGAAGTTGCATGCTTCCCTGCACAGCCGCTTTCACTGAGGACTCTGACTTTCCTCTGTGCTGCTGAAAACACGCTGTTTGCGTGTCATCCATCCACTTCCGGTTTCACGGACCTCCGCACTTCCGGTTTACACAGACCAGGACGCTGCAGCTCTGTAAGCTGCTCTCCCCTCAAACTACTTCAGCGGTTTGCCTTAAAACTATCACTGAACCACCATTGTTACTTTTTCTCCCTCCGGAGGTGAGTCATTGCTGGACACTTCATCATATATAATTTTTGCCATAAAACCATTTTGTCAATTTATACATTTTTCTACAAAAACGTTACTTTTTCTTTTGTTTTCTGGACATTATCTCTTTTGTAATTTTTGCCTCATATTTATTGTTTGCTACATATCCATATTTTTCCTTTTATCATATTTTTGTTATGCAGTCCTAATCCTTTAGAGCTAACACTGTTATTTCATTCAATTACAACTTTTTAGTGAGAACCACAATCAAACTCACTTATTGGCCACAAACAGTTTTAGCTCACACATTAAACTCCACTCACTCAGTTTATATGTGTGTATTTCCAGATAAAATACCCACTATAGATTATGTGAGACACAACCTTTATTTATATGGCCTGCTATAACAACTGTTTTGCATATTTGTCTAAAAAATCTAACTTAAAGTTAGTGTGTGTTACAGAATACCAAGCCTAAAAAACAGAATGCTGAACCCTGCTGACCTACAGGCTCATGTCATGGAACTCTCCCATAAAGTAGATCAGTTGACACAGGGTCTTAGAGAATTACACTCAGAGAATTTAACCCTAAAAGGGATTATAAAAGAAGGGTTTAACTCTCCTCCTGTTCCTCCTGAACCGCCTATCAGCCCCCCAGAGCATTTCTCAGGCGATAGAAAAACTTTTAGACAGTTCTACAATGCCTGTAGAATGTTTATTACATTAAAACCTAAAACATTCCCTACTGAAAGAATAAAAATTCTGACAATAATATCTTATTTAAAAGGAGAACCCCGTGCATGGGCAGACTCCCTGTATGAATCTAATGACCCCATACTTGAATCAGTTGATGAATTTTTTAGAGCAATGTCTGACCTGTATGAAGACCCTCATAAACAACTGACAGCAGAAAATACATTACGTAGTCTAAAGCAGAATAAAAGATATGTGGAAGACTACATATCTGAGTTCAAGATTTGGCAAAGAGACACGCAATGGAACCAAATCTCATTAATTAATCAATTTAGATTAGGTCTATCAGACCCTATAAAAGATGAATTAGTTAGAATTGATCTCCCAGATTCTTTAGAGGCATTAATGGCCCTTACTATTAAGATTTATAGGAGATTCAGAGAGAGGAGATTAGAGAAACAAACACATGACACTGTAACCAGATATCATCCTTCACGTCCTGTGACATATAGCCCAAGGGGTAATGCAGAGGCCATGGATATTGGGTTCATTAAAGGACCGTTAACCCCAGAGGAAAAGTCTCACCGCAAGGAACATGCTCTCTGCATGTATTGTGCCTCCAAGGACCATTCAGTCACGGACTGCCCATCTCTGAAGAGACAGAAATCTGGTGAGTCAGTTTGTACTCTTCACAATTTTACACTTTCTACTCATAAACCAACTTACTTATTAGTTCCCATCTCGTTACAGTGGGAAAGACAGCGACTAAACCTTGAAGCCGTTGTGGACTCTGGCGCTTATGCCAATTACATTGATACCTCTATAGTAAAAAATAAAAATATACCGTTTGTTGTGAAAGAAAAACCAGTTGCAGTACGTTTGATTGATGGTAATTGTTTATCCACAGGTCCAATCACACATCAAACGATTCCCATACTTGTTAACATTCACAATAATCACCAAGAGTACATCTCTTTTGATATAATCACCTCTCCAATGTTCCCGGTCATATTCGGGCTGCACTGGTTAAGACAACACCAACCAATGATTCATTGGAAACAAAATACAATAGAATTTAACTCATCCTACTGTAAAAATACTTGTCTACTTTCTCACTCTATACTCCACATTAACCAAGATGAAGGGTTAATACCCCATCAGTATCATGATTTCTCTTTAGTATTTGATAAAGTAGAGGCAGAATCTCTACCACCCCATAGAGAGTATGATTGCCCCATAGAACTTATACCAGGGTCTGACATCCCATATGGGCACATCTTCCCTCTATCCCAAACTGAATTAGTAAGACTCAAAGAATACATAAATGAAAACCTTAGGAAAGGATTCATAAGACCTTCCACCTCTCCTGCAGGTGCGGGCATTTTCTTTGTGACTAACAAAGACAAAACCATCAGACCAATTGTGGATTACCGTGAGCTCAATAAACGTACTGTAAAAGACCGTTATCCTCTGCCGCTCATCCCTGAACTTATAGAAAGATTAAATGGGTCATCTATTTTCACTAAACTCGACCTTAGAGGTGCTTACAACCTCATTCGTATGCATTCAGGTGATGAGTGGCTGACGGCGTTCCGTACGAGATACGGACTTTTTGAGTACACGGTAATGCCATTTGGGCTTTGTAATGCCCCGGCAACGTTTCAACGTTATATTAATGACATATTCAGAGATATATTGGACACCTTCCTGGTAATATATCTTGATGACATATTAATCTTCTCTAACACTTTAACAGAACACATAAAACACGTAAGAACAGTCTTGGCACGTTTACAAGCACATAAACTAAAATACGTGAAAGCTGAAAAATGTATATTTCATAGTAACGATATCACATTTCTGGGGTACCATATCTCATCAAAAGGGATTCAGATGGAAAATTCAAAGGTTCAAGCAATAATTGATTGGCCCATACCACGTAATAAAAAGAATGTCCAAGAATTTCTAGGGTTTTCGAATTTCTATCGAAAGTTTATTAAAGGGTTCTCTCACATTGCTAAACCCCTCACTAATCTTACTAAAGATCATATACCCTTTGTGTGGTCCCCCTCAGCTAATGATGCCTTTAATTATTTAAAACATGCATTTACTACAGCTCCTATTCTTGCTTATCCTGACCCACTCTCTCAGTATACACTTGAAGTAGACGCATCTGAACATGCTATTGGTGCTATACTTTCCCAAAAATCCAAAACAACAAATAAATTACATCCAATAGCATATTACTCCCATGTCCTCACATCCTCTGAACTAAATTATCATGTAGGGGAAAAAGAACTTCTCGCCATGAAAAGTGCCCTAGTTAATTGGAGACATTTATTAGAAGGAACCGCTGAACCTATCATTATTTATACCGATCATAGAAACCTACAGTTTCTCAAAACCAATTGAACACTCACATCTAGACAGGTCAGATGGAGTCTGTTCTTTTCAAGGTTCAACTACATTATCACCTATAGGACGGCTTCCCTAAATACAAAAGCAGACATCCTATCCAGGCTACCTCCAAAACCCCCTCAGGTTCCTTCACACAGGCACTATTATTCCCCCTAACTTTATTTTAGGTGGTATCATAGATTTCACAGTTAAGTTAAAAAGTGAACAAGACATCGACACAACAAAGGATACATATAATCTAACTCCTAATTCTGATGGGTTACTTTGTTATCAAGGTAAGACATATATCCCTCCAAACATGAGATCATTTATACTTGAACAGGTACATGATTCCAAGTTCTCTGGACACCCAGGAGTTAACAAGACTCACAGATTGCTTAAGCGATTGTACTGGTGGCCCAGAATGATTTGTGATGTACAGAAACACATCTCTACCTGTAAGACATGTACCACATGTAAAAAAGATAGAAGACACCCCCCAGGTTATCTCCTTTCTCTTCCTATACCCAAAAGACCATGGAGTGAGATAGCCATAGATTTTATTGTTGACCTTCCCAAATCCGGTGGTAACAAAACAATTATGGTGGTGGTTGATCTATTGACAAAAATGTCTCATTTTGTCCCTTTCCATAAACTGCCTACCAGTATGGAAACAGTGACATTGTTGCTAAAAAATTTAATCAAATTACATGGAGTACCCTCTTCTATCACAACAGACAGAGGGACACAATTCACCTCGCGCCTTTGGAAACAGCTATGTAAAATCCTTGAAATTGATCAAAGGTTATCATCTGCTTTTCACCCCCAGACCAACGGGCAGACGGAGCGTACCAACCAGTGGTTGGAAGAATATATCCGTTGTTTCTCCACACAACAGGATAACTGGAATGAGTTGCTCCCTATCGCAGAATTTGCACATAACAACACATATCACACTTCAATCAAAGACACTCCTTTCCATGCCAATTACGGATTTCACCCGTCATTCTTCTTACCCCTCGAAAGAGAAAGTGATTGTCCTATAATAAATGATTTCACTAACTCCATCTCAGAATCCTTTACATTACTCTCAGAAAACATAAAAAAGGCCCAAGCACGTCATAAACATTATTATGACCTCCGACATAGAGCGTCCCCTATCTACAATCCTGGTGACTTGGTATGGCTATCCACAAGAAATCTTCGTCTCACTGTGCCTAGCCGCAAGTTCAACAAATTATTTATTGGACCTTTCCCTGTAACCAAGGTTATCAATGACAACGCTGTGACCTTGCTTCTGCCCTCACATTATCGTATCCACCCAACCTTTCATGTTTCGCTTCTCAAGCCATATCAGGCACTCAGGAATCATTCACCTTCTTCCGTGGATGAACCCCCTCTAGCTCCTGAAGTGGAGTATGAGGTTGAAAACATCCTGGACTCTCGTAAAGTATCCGGTAGACTCCAGTATCTGATCCACTGGAAGGGCTATCCCCATGAGGAGGATTCCTGGGAGCCCTCAGCTAACCTCTCAGCCCCAAGACTAGTATCTCTGTTTCACCGTCGACATCCATCTAGACCGAAACCATGAACCACGGAGTGGTTCCTTAAAGGGGGTACCCTGTCATGATATCAAATTCCTGTCTCTTTAAAACATATGTTCCTAACTAAGTCCTGGCTATAAAAGAGCCTGCAACATTCAATACCTTGCTTGGTATTGAAGTTGCATGCTTCCCTGCACAGCCGCTTTCACTGAGGACTCTGACTTTCCTCTGTGCTGCTGAAAACACGCTGTTTGCGTGTCATCCATCCACTTCCGGTTTCACGGACCTCCGCACTTCCGGTTTACACAGACCAGGACGCTGCAGCTCTGTAAGCTGCTCTCCCCTCAAACTACTTCAGCGGTTTGCCTTAAAACTATCACTGAACCACCATTGTTACTTTTTCTCCCTCCGGAGGTGAGTCATTACTGGACACTTCATCATATATAATTTTTGCCATAAAACCATTTTGTCAATTTATACATTTTTCTACAAAAACGTTACTTTTTCTTTTGTTTTCTGGACATTATCTCTTTTGTAATTTTTGCCTCATATTTATTGTTTGCTACATATCCATATTTTTCCTTTTATCATATTTTTGTTATGCAGTCCTAATCCTTTAGAGCTAACACTGTTATTTCATTCAATTACAACTTTTTAGTGAGAACCACAATCAAACTCACTTATTGGCCACAAACAGTTTTAGCTCACACATTAAACTCCACTCACTCAGTTTATATGTGTGTATTTCCAGATAAAATACCCACTATAGATTATGTGAGACACAACCTTTATTTATATGGCCTGCTATAACAACTGTTTTGCATATTTGTCTAAAAAATCTAACTTAAAGTTAGTGTGTGTTACAGGGGGAGGTATTTAAGCCTTTGGCTGGGGTGTCTTTGCCTTCTTTTGGTGGCCAGGTTCTAAATTCCCACAAGTAATGAATGAATCTTGACTTATTATTGCCTTGTTTATCACATTCATTTAATTTCTTTTCAATGGCATGGAGAGTCCACAAATCCATTCTAATTACTAGTGGGAATTCAACTCCTGGCCACCAGGAGGCATCAAAGAAAACCCAGCAAAGCTTTACAAATCCCTCCCATAATCCCCAGTCATTCTTTGCCTTATACATCAAGGAGGATGTGGGAAGATGGTGTCTGAAGAAAATGAATCCTTTAATGGGTAGTTTCCCTGCAAGCAAGGATTGGGGCAATGCTGTGTCCATGTAATCCTCTTTAGTAAGAGATATGGGGGCTTTTAGCTGTTGGAGGTCGGTGAGGTAGTCCCTGCTTTCCCTCCAACAATTTATGCTACCCCTATACGGAAAACCAGTGTTAGTTACTCTGCTTTTCTTGTATCTTCAGGCCCCTGTTAGCGGTCGGATGAAGTTGACAGAATGGGAAGTGCTGTGACTGCTCCACAGCAGAAGACCCTGGAGGGTAAGTCCTTTCATATATATTTCTTGGTACAAGAAAATATCATGGAGGAAGGAGATAATCAGGGACCTAGTGGGACCTGCTACTCTCATGAGGAGTTACTATATTAATATATATCTACAAGTTCAGATATGTTGCGGCTGAGCAGCTAACTGGTTTGCAGCCAGTGTCAGGGATTATGCTGCTTCTTTGCCTTATGAAGGGTTAAATGTACAAAGTAAAGACCCAGGATTTATTATGTGTGGGGACCGTATAAGGATATTCCCCTCACGCTTTCTATCCCTGAATGGTCCATTTCAGGCGCTTATCTATCTAAGGGGCACAGTGTTTATAAGGGATGGATCAGATACCCTCACTGCACGCAAATAAAACAGTATGCCGGCAGTTTCATAATCCCTTTCAAGTAAAGGTTATATGCGGCTTTGACTACTGATGCCCTTCTAGTACAATCCTTGTCAGGATTTATATTAATGATGGATTTGCACACTTTATGGTGGGTTGCAGCACCAACGAGTTTGTGAGAGTGGTCTGCGCCATTCCACGTGCTATTTGTTAGTCCCTTTTTCTGGGATAATATCAAGTACAGGGGTATTTAATGTGTTTTCCCTGCTGTATGTTTTTAGACATCGAGGGTATTGAGACATAATTACCCTCTTGTTTAGAGCTCATGCTCCCAGCAGCGGTGTGTTTAAAAAGTTTTCCCGCCTTGGACTGGGTTATTGCTGCGCTGTCTCAGAGAATAAACACTAAAAGTATGTGGTAGTCATGGCATGAACCAGGAAACCCAGACCTCACTTCCCAAATCTAAAGCTTTGCATCACACACTCCTTGTACATTGAAGGAGTGAAAACTTTTCCTATTTCTATACTGTTCCTCAACTAATGAAGGTGGTACCAATGCAATATGAGTGCAGCACCTAGCACATTGGGAATCCCTGCAACATTATAAAATCCAATTTTTATCCTGTGCCACTGTTCTGAATTCTTTGGAACACATATATATTTGTTTAGATGTTTTAAGATTGCCTTTAACACAACACCCACATGCCTTGAAAATGATGGCTGACTCATTCCTACAAATGGACTGGACACCGATTGAAAAGATCCTGTAGCCAAGAAATGTAGCCCAGCCAATAATTTCACTATTCTGGGGATTGATCTTGTCCTTCTTGTGCTCGGTTCTAGTTCATGTCGTATTAGTCCATATAAATCTAAAATAGTTGATCTGTTGAGCCTGAACCTTTTTATAATTTCAGAATCAGTTAGAGCATGCAGACCACAACGGGGCAAGAAAACTCTTGGCAAAAACGGGGCAGGAAAACTCCATGCGCTGAGCAACGGACAAATGTGCTAACATCACAAAGTACTCCATCTGCAGATGTGTAAAAATGTTGGCTCTACTGAGATTCGCCTATGTATATATGGCGAAATTGCGAAGACATAATTGGAGGTAAAACTACACTTCACTATTGGCAAAAAGTAATGATGGATACCAAGCAAGTCCTGAGGCGGATCTAGGGGCACTGGAATACTTGTTCCCTCAGGGTGTTGTTCAGCACTTAACTTTCCCCTGCATGAGTAGTGGTTTAGATCCTCTGTTGGAAGCTACGTTTTAGAGGCATCTAACTGTGGTTTTTGTATTTCACCATATTGCTATTTGGTAGGCTCTCTTCTTGGGGGTAAAACTGCCTTTAGATTTCAGGCAGTTCCTATAATAATCTCTGTGTAACATTTTATGTTTTATTTAACTATAGTTCTTGCATTGAGAACTGTTTATTGTTTAGGATTCCCTGATCTTTGCTGCCATCCAGTGGCAATTGTTAAGTATTGCACCTGTATATTTTGCATCAGTTTCTGCATTTGTGAAAGGTTTTGATAAGTTTATTTACCCATCTTTCTTGTTAAGATGCTTAATGGATACTCCATATTTCCTAGGGTTTAGGAAATGTTCCTGGTGCTTTCTTAAATCTGGAGACTGCAATTTGTAATATTTCATAATTTTGTAATATGTTTAGATTCAGGCTTACATTCTGTATGTGTATGAACTCAAACATATAATCTCATTCTCATGTTGATGAGATTTCTTTTAAAGATTACCAAATTACCTAGGTGTCAAATATATACTCTATTTTATTTTTAGGGGCTCTACTATAGAATATCTTTTAGGGAGATGATTTCTCCTGAGATCTGTGACATATTTTCTATTAATATATGTGACTTCACCCTGTCAGTTTAGCTCTGTCTATATATTATTTATGTCTAAGAGGACCAAGATCTTGGACATGTTTTAACCTTTTAATGCCTTTATGCGGTTGTATTCCGTCACAACGGCACTGGGCTTTAAAGCCGTTATGACGGAATACAACGTTTTGCCAAACGGCTGTCCTGAAGCCTACTAGGCTTGCAGGATTTGATCACGGTCTGGAGGGCATTCCTAGTGTCTTAGGGACGCCCCCAGACCCGATCCCATAATTTAAATTTCACGATCTTTTGCACGATTGCGTGATTTCAATTTGTTTGTTTTCGCAACCCCCTCTTCAGTTTTGTCCTCTTCTGAAGAGATTACCGTTTATTTGTTTTCAGACAGACAATATCACAACCGTGGCGTATGTCAATCATCAAGGTGGGACTCACAGTCCTCAAGCTATGAAAGAAGTATCTCGGATACTTGCATGGGTGGAATCCAGCTCCTGTCTAATTTCTGCGGTCCATATCCCAGATATAGAGAATTGGGTAGCGGATTATCGCAGTCGCCAGACTTTACATCCGGGAGAGTGGTCTCTTCATCCAGATGTGTTTTTTCAGATTGTTCAGATGTGGGGGCTTCCAGAAATAGATCTGATTGCTTCTCATCTAAACAGGAAACTTCCCAGGTATCTGTCCAGGTCCAGGGATCCTCAGGTGGAAGCAGTGGATGCATTGACACTCCCTTGGAGTTATCAACCTGCTTATATCTTTCTGCCTCTAATTCTTCTTCCAAGAGTGATTTCCAAAATCTTAATGGAGCGTTCGTTTGTACTGCTGGTGGCTCCAGCTTGTTCGGATGTCCAGTTGCCAACCTTGGCCACTTCCGTTAAGGCCAGACCTTCTATCTCAAGGTCCATTTTTCCATCAGGATCTCAAATCATTAAATTTAAAGGTATGGAGATTGAACGCTTAGTCATAGAGGTTTCTCTGACTCAGTGATTAATACTATGTTGCAGGCTCGTAAATCTGTATCTAAAAAGATTTATTACCGAGTTTGGAAGACTTACATTTCATGGTGTTCTTCTCATAAATTCTCTCGGCATTCTTTTAGAATTCCTAGAATTTTACAGTTTCTTCAGGATGGTTTAGATAAGGGTTTGTCTGCAAGTTCTTTGAAAGGACAAATCTCTGCTCTTTCTGTTCTGTTCCACAGAAAAATTGCTAATCTTCCTGATGTTCATTGTTTTGTACAGGCTTTGGTTTGTATCAAGCCTGTCATTTAGTCAATCTCTCCTCCTTGGAGTTTTAATTTGGTTTTGAAGGCTTTACAGGCTCCTCCGTTTGAGCCTATGCATTCTCTGGACATTAAATTACTTTCTTGGAAAGTATTGTTCCTTTTGGCCATCTCTTCTGCCAGAAGAGTTTCTGAATTATCTGCTCTTTCTTGTGAGTCTCCTTTTCTGATTTTTTATCAGGTCAAGGCGGTTTTGCGGAATTCATTTAAATTTTTACCTAAAGTTGTGAATTCCAACAACATTAGTAGAGAAATTGTTGTCCCTTTGTTATGTCCTAATCCTAAGAATTTCTCTGGAGAGATCTTTACATTCTTTGAGCTTTGAAATATTATACTTTCACATCTTTACAAACCCAGACCGGCACCAAATCGTTGATGTTAAAAGGAGAATCTTAATTATATGAGTTAAAAATAGACACACCAGCTACTGCCTTGTTAAAAAATGTGTTGAAGGCTACAACCTCGGCCCGATGACGTCACTGACGCGTTTCAGGTGTTACCCGTAGTCATAGTTACCGGCATGGGGTCTAGCTCACCTTAAATAGGTGTGGTTTCAGGTGTAAGCCTTCAACATATTACTAAACGATTTACACTTTATAAACACAATTTTAACATTACCAATGTACTTATACCATTATTTACATAATATGAATATTTTATGACATTATTTCTTGGATTTACTCAGAAACTCCTCATTTTATTTGACAGCAATATAGCAGAAGACAATTTTACTGCAGTATATTTATCTAAACCTTCGGACATAATTATATCCTCTACACTAATAAATAATTTATTTCTCCCATCCAAGCTGTACAATACTGTTTTAATATAAGGATATGAAAAAATTTAACTATAAGCCAAATCAGAGTCTGATAGTAAAGGTGACCTTATACGGAACAAAGTATATACGTATATATTGCTATCAAGCCTTCCGGTCACAATTAACAGTACTTTTCATACTCGTAGTATTATGCTGCTGAATTCACTGCATTGAAGAGCTACTGCCATATATGACTTCTTCTTTATAGTTATATACCTGGGATAGCTTAAGTTAAGATAACTATTAATATATTAATTGATTACATATACATAAGATAGTTCACTGCTCTCTCTTGTTTTATCTGCAAATGCCCTATATTCCATTTATTTGCAATCGTCAAAATCCTATGTGTACTACACTACAATGGTTGTTAGAAATGGAGACTTTAATGTACAAGTACAGAAATGATCCTAGTTTCCTCTAGATGACCTACCCTAGCATATATTATACATATTTTATTTCACTTGAATTTAATGTGGAAAGAAAATTCAAAGTCAGGAAATAAGGAGCATTCCATATTAAATATATAAATTATTTCCTCAATACGGAGCTATCAATACTACATATAAATTTCTTAGACAATATGTACAAGGATTCCTAACAAATTCTCTTATAATACAAAATATGTAAAATTGATAAGGGCTCCTAACAGAGTAATAAATGTGTATATGTATATCTATGAATTCACTCCCAGTGATTAATCAAGTCAAACATAGAGTTGTATCCCTTTGGTATACGTGTCTGCAATGTGAAAATCCAAAACGCCTCGCGTCTATATAGGACTTTTTCTCTGTCACCTCCTCGTTATGGTGGTGACACTCTCTCAATTGCCTGCCATTTTAGGGTTCCCACATTTTTGTGATGGACAAATATAAAATGAGAAGCAAGTGCCGAGCAATCTTTTCCATTCTCAATATTGTTAAAGTGCTCCCTAATTCTCGACCTCACCTCCCTAGTGGTGAGTCCCACATACTGCTTCCTGCACTGTACACATGTCACCAGATACACAATGTAGTTCGTAGAGCAATTCACACATTGTAGTGTATCATACTCCTTCCCTGTTACACAGGAAGAGAATTTGTCAGTCACCATGATGTGCTCACAAGCTTTTCATTTTTTCCTTCCACATCTGAAAGTGCCCTTGTGTGCAAGCCAGGAACTACCACCTCCTGTTGTCACTGATGGCAATTGGGTTGGTGACAAAATATTGCCAATCGTCAAACCTCAGCTATATGAAAACCTGCATCCCTGTTCAATAAAGGGTTTCAACTTATTATCAGCCAGTAAGATAGGCAAATGTTTCCTCACTATCTTGCAAACGCTACTGTACTGATTACTGTAATTCGTGACAAATGTTGTCTTGTTCTCCTCTTTACTCTGTTTATTTTTATGTTTATCGAGTAGTAGACTACTCCTACTACAGTGATCTGCCTGGCTTTTTTCTCTTTTGATCACTCTATTATAATTATAATTATATCCTCTACAATAATAAATAATTAATTTCTCCCATCCAAGCTGTACAATACTGTTTTAATATAAGGATATGAAAACACTTAACTATAAGCCAAATCAGAGTCTGATAATAAAGGTGACCTTATACGGAACAAAGTATATACGTATATATTGCTATCAAGCCTTCCGGTCACAATTAACAGTACTTTTCATACTCGTAGTATTATGCTGCTGAATTCACTGCATTGAAGAGCTACTGCCATATATGACTTCTTCTTTATAGTTATATACCTGGGATAGCTTAAGTTAAGAGAACTATTAATATATTAATTGATTACATATACATAAGATAGTTCACTGCTCTATCTTGTTTTATCTGCAAATGCCCTATATTACATTTATTTGAAATCGTCAAAATCCTATGTGTACTACACTACAATGGTTGTTAGAAATGGAGACTTTAGTGTACAAGTACAGAAATGATCCTAGTTTCCTCTAGATGACCTACCCTAGCATATATTATACATATTTTATTTCACTTGAATTTAATGTGGAAATAAAATTCAAAGTCAGGAAATAAGGAGCATTCCATATTAAATATATAAATTATTTCTTCAATACGGAGCTATCAATACTACATAGGAATCCTTGTACATATTGTCTAAGAAATTTATAACAAATTCTATTATAATACAAAATATGTAAAATTGATAAGGGCTCCTAACTCTCAGAGTAATAAATGTGTATATGTATATCTATGAACTATGAATTCACTCCCAGTGATTCATCAAGTCAAACATAGAGTTGTATCCCTTTGGGATACGTGTCTGCAATGTGAAAATCCAAAACGCCTCGCGTCTATAATAGGACTTTTTCTCTGACACTCTCTCAATTGCCTGCCATTTTAGGGTTCCCACATTTTTGTGATGGACAAATATAAAATGAGAAGCAAGTGCAGAACAATCTTTTCCATTCTCAATATTGTTTAAGTGCTCCCTAATTCTCGACCCCTCCCTAGTGGTGAGTCCCACATACTGCTTCCTGCACTGTACACATGTCACCAGATACACAATGTAGTTCATAGAGCAATTCACACATTGTAGTGTATCATACTCCTTCCCTGTTACACAGGAAGAGAATTTGTCAGTCACCATGATGTGCTCACATGCTTTTCATTTTTTCCTTGCACATCTGAAGGTGCCCTTGTGTGCAAGCCAGGAACTACCACCTCCTGTTGTCACTGATGGCAATTGGGTTGGTGACAAAAGATTGCCAATCGTCACACCTCGCCTATATGAAAGCCTGCATCCCTGTTCAATAAAGGGTTTCAACTTATTATCAGCCAGTAAGATAGGCAAATGTTTCCTCACTATCTTGCAAACGCTACTGTACTGATTACTGTAATTCGTGAGGTTGTCTTGTTCTCCTCTTTTCTCTGTTTATTTCTATGTTTATCGAGTAGTAGACTTTTGATCACTCTATTACAGTAGCCCCTCTCTTTTAAATGAACTTTCAGTATTTCACTCTCTCTTTAGTATATCTCAGGGTCACTACAATTCCTCTTAATACGAAGGAATTGTCCCTTTGCTATAGCAAAGGGAACATGGGCTGGATGATTACTAGCCGCATGCAAGAGTGTGTTTTTAGATATGGGCTTTCTATACAGTTGGCTTTCAATTGCATTATCATTAATGCCCACCAGAGAGACATCTAAGTAATTAATCCTGTTCTCATTAAATTCTATAGTGAACTTGAGATTAACATCATTGGTGTTTAGATATTCAACAAAAAGTGATGCTTCCTCTCTGCTACTTGACCAAACAAAAATCAGGTCATCTATAAATCGTCTATAGACTTTGATTTTATCCCTGAATGGATTTTACATATTTTGTATTATAAGAGAATTTGTTAGGAATCCTTGTACATATTGTCTAAGAAATTTATATGTAGTATTGATAGCTCCGTATTGAGGAAATAATTTATATATTTAATATGGAATGCTCCCTATTTCCTGACTTTGAATTTTCTTTCCACATTAAATTCAAGTGAAATAAAATACGTATAATATATGCTAGGGTAGGTCATCTAGAGGAAACTAGGATCATTTCTGTACTTGTACACTAAAGTCTCCATTTCTAACAACCATTGTAGTGTAGTACACATAGGATTTTGACGATTACAAATAAATGGAATATAGGGCATTTGCTGATAAAACAAGATAGAGCAATGTACTATCTTATGTATATGTAATCAATTAATATATTAATAGTTATCTTAACTTAAGCTATCCCAGGTATATAACTATAAAGAAGAAGTCATATATGGCAGTGAATTCAGCAGCATAATACTACAAGTATGAAAAGTACTGTTAATTGTGACCGGAAGGCTTGATAGCAATATATACGTATATACTTTGTTCCGTATAAGGTCACCTTTATTATAAGACTCTGATTTGGCTTATAGTTAAGTGTTTTCATATCCTTATATTAAAACAGTATTGTACAGCTTGGATGGGAGAAATTAATTATTTATTAGTGTAGAGGATATAATTATAATTATAATAGAGTGATCAAAAGAGAAAAAAGCCAGGCAGATCACTGTAGTAGGAGTAGTCTACTACTCGATAAACATAAAAATAAACAGAGTAAAGAGGAGAACAAGACATTTGTCACGAATTACAGTAATCAGTACAGTAGCGTTTGCAAGATAGTGAGGAAACATTTGCCTATCTTACTGGCTGATAATAAGTTGAAACCCTTTATTGAACAGGGATGCAGGATTTCATATAGGCGAGGTTTGACGATTGGCAATATTTTGTCACCAACCCAATTGCCATCAGTGACAACAGGAGGTGGTAGTTCCTGGCTTGCACACAAGGGCACTTTCAGATGTGGAAGGAAAAAATTTAAAGCTTGTGAGCACATAATGGTGACTGACAAATTCTCTTCCTGTGTAACAGGGAAGGAGTATGATACACTACAATGTGTGAATTGCTCTATGAACTACATTGTGTATCTGGTGACATGTGTATAGTGCAGGAAGCAGTATGTGGGACTCACCACTAGGGAGGTGAGGTCGAGAATTAGGGAGCATTTAAACAATATTGAGAATGGAAAAGATTGCTTGGCACTTGCTTCTCATTTTATATTTGTCCTTCACAAAAATGTGGGAACCCTAAAATGGCAGGCAATTGAGAGAGTGTCACCACCATAACGAGGAGGTGACAGAGAAAAAGTCCTATATAGACGCGAGGCGTTTTGGATTTTCACATTGCAGACACGTATCCCAAAGGGATACAACTCTATGTTTGACTTGATTAATCACTGGGAGTGAATTCATAGATATACATATATACATCTATTACTCTGAGAGTTAGGAGCCCTTATCAATTTTACATATTTTGTATTATAATAGAATTTGTTAGGAATCCTTGTACATATTGTCTAAGAAATTTATATGTAGTATTGATAGCTCCGTATTGAGGAAATAATTTATATATTTAATATGGAATGCTCCTTATTTCCTGACTTTGAATTTTCTTTCCACATTAAATTCAAGTGAAATAAAATATGTATAATATATGCTAGGGTAGGTCATCTAGAGGAAACTAGGATCATTTCTGTACTTGTACATTAAAGTCTCCATTTCTAACAACCATTTTAGTGTAGTACACATAGGATTTTGACGATTGCAAATGAATGGAATATAGGGCATTTGCAGATAAAACAAGAGAGAGCAGTGAACTATCTTATGTATATGTAATCAATTAATATATTAATAGTTATCTTAACTTAAGCTATCCCAGGTATATAACTATAAAGAAGAAGTCATATATGGCAGTAGCTCTTCAATGCAGTGAATTCAGCAGCATAATACTACGAGTATGAAAAGTACTGCTAATTGTGACCGGAAGGCTTGATAGCAATATATACGTATATACTTTGTACCGTATAAGGTCACCTTTATTATAAGACTCTGATTTGGCTTATAGTTAAATGTTTTCATATCCTTATATTAAAGCAGTATTGTACAGCTTGGATGGGAGAAATAAATTATTTATTAGTGTAGAGGATATAATTATGTCCGAAGGTTTAGATAAATATACTGCAGTAAAATTGTCTTCTGCTATATTGCTGTCAAATAAAATGAGGAATTTCTGAGTAAATCCAAGAAATAATGTCATAAAATATTCATATTATGTAAATAATGGTATAAGTACATTGGTAATGTTAAAATTGTGTTTATAAAGTGTAAATCGTTCAGTAATATGTTGAAGGCTTACACCTGAAACCACACCTATTTAAGGTGAGCTAGACACCATGCCGGTAACTATGACTACGGGTAACACCTGAAACGTGTCAGTGACGTCATCAGGCCGAGGTTGTAGCCTTCAACACATTTTTTAACAAGGCAGTAGCTGTTTGGTTGTCTATTTTTAACTCATATAATAAAGATTCTCCTTTTAACATCAACGATTTGGTGCCGGTCTGGGTTTGTAAAGATGTGGAAGTGTGGCGCTCATTAAGGATACCCACAGGGCACTGTCGGAGTATTTACTCAGGAGATAGACGTGTAAGGCATTTTCTATATACTGTTAGTCCGGATGCATGATTTGCAGAGCTCGGAGATCTGAATTAGAGGCGAGAAAGTGGATCTTTACGCCCGCACAGAGGGATAACAGAGAGGACGGACTTTATTCATAAGTAAGTGAAACTAACTTGCTTTATTTGTTTGGCTGTTTTGGGTACCCAAGTTTAACATATGGACATGTTTCTATATATATATATATATATATATATATATATATATATATATATATATATATATATATACAGGGAGTGCAGAATTATTAGGCAAGTTGTATTTTTGAGGATTAATTTTATTATTGAACAACAACCATGTTCTCAATGAACCCAAAAAACTCATTAATATGAAAGATGAATATTTTTGGAAGTAGTTTTTAGTTTGTTTTTAGTTTTAGCTATTTTAGGGGGATATCTGTGTGTGCAGGTGACTATTACTGTGCATAATTATTAGGCAACTTAACAAAAAACAAATATATACCCATTTCAATTATTTATTTTTACCAGTGAAACCAATATAACATCTCAACATTCACAAATATACATTTCTGACATTCAAAAACAAAACAAAAACAAATCAGTGACCAATATAGCCACCTTTCTTTGCAAGGACACTCAAAAGCCTGCCATCCATGGATTCTGTCAGTGTTTTGATCTGTTCACCATCAACATTGCGTTCAGCAGCAACCACAGCCTCCCAGACACTGTTCAGAGAGGTGTACTGTTTTCGCTCCTTGTAAATCTCACATTTGATTATGGACCACAGGTTCTCAATGGGGTTCATATCAGGTGAACAAGGAGGCCATGTCATTAGATTTTCTTCTTTTATACCCTTTCTTGCCAGCCACGCTGTGGAGTACTTGGACGCGTGTGATGGAGCATTGTCCTGCATGAAAATCATGTTTTTCTTGAAGGATGCAGACTTCTTCCTGTACCACTGCTTGAAGAAGGTGTCTTCCAGAAACTGGCAGTAGGACTGGGAGTTGAGCTTGACTCCATCCTCAACCCGAAAAGGCCCCACAAGCTCATCTTTGATGATACCAGCCCAAACCAGTACTCCACCTCCACCTTGCTGGCGTCTGAGTCGGACTGGAGCTCTCTGCCCTTTACCAATCCAGCCACGGGCCCATCCATCTGGCCCATCAAGACTCACTCTCATTTCATCAGTCCATAAAACCTTAGAAAAATCAGTCTTGAGATATTTCTTGGCCCAGTCTTGACGTTTCAGCTTGTGTGTCTTGTTCAGTGGTGGTCGTCTTTCAGCCTTTCTTACCTTGGCCATGTCTCTGAGTATTGCACACCTTGTGCTTTTGGGCACTCCAGTGATGTTGCAGCTCTGAAATATGGCCAAACTGGTGGCAAGTGGCATCTTGGCAGCTGCACGCTTGACTTTTCTCAGTTCATGGGCAGTTATTTTGCGCCTTGGTTTTTCCACACGCATCTTGCGACCCTGTTGACTATTTTGAATGAAACGCTTGATTGTTCGATGATCACGCTTCAGAAGCTTTGCAATTTTAAGAGTGCTGCATCCCTCTGCAAGATATCTCACTATTTTTTACTTTTCTGAGCCTGTCAAGTCCTTCTTTTGACCCATTTTGCCAAAGGAAAGGAAGTTGCCTAATAATTATGCACACCTGATATAGGGTGTTGATGTCATTAGACCACACCCCTTCTCATTACAGAGATGCACATCACCTAATATGCTTAATTGGTAGTAGGCTTTCGAGCCTATACAGCTTGGAGTAAGACAACATGCATAAAGAGGATGATGTGGTCAAAATACTAATTTGCCTAATAATTCTGCACTCCCTGTATATATATATACGCAAAGTCGTTATAATGGTCATATGAGTGGTACGAATTTGGTACAGCCTCTTAAAGTGAATTACAGTTTATATTGCCCGGATCCTGCTGCTGTGTTCTTTGATTAGCGACTTGTGTGTGGTTGCAGCTTCTTTGAAATATTATGTTGAAGCTACTAAAGATTTCAGAAAGACTTCTAGTCTATTTGTTATCTTTTCTGGTTCTAGGAAAGGTCAGAAGGCTTCTGCCATTTCTTTGGCATTTTGGTTAAAGCTTTTGATTCATCATGCTTATTTGGAGTTGGGTAAATCCCCGCCTCAGAGGATTACGGCTCATTCTACTAGGTAAGTTTCTACTTCCTGGGCTTTTAAGAATGAAGTTTCTGTTGATCAGATTTGCAAAGCAGCAACTTGGTCTCCTTTGCATACTTTTACTAAGTTCTACCATTTTGATGTTTTCTCTTCTTCAGAAGCAGTTTTTGGTAGAAAAGTACTTCAGGCAGCTGTTTCAGTTTGATTCTTCTGCTTATGATTTCAGTTTTTTTCATTATAAAGATTAAAACTTTTGATTTGGGTTGTGGATTAATTTTTCAGCGGAATTGGCTGTCTTTATTTTTATCCCTCCCTCCCTAGTGACTCTTGCGTGGAGTTCCACATCTTGGGTGTTTGCTATCCCATATGTCACTAGCTCATGGACTCTTGCCAATTACATGAAAACATAATTTATGTAAGAATTTACCTGATAAATTAATTTCTTTCATATTGACAAGAGTCCATGAGACCCACCTTTTTACGGTGGTTATGATTTTTTTGTATAAAGCACAATTATTCCAATTCCTTGTTGATGCTTTTGCTCCTTTCTTATCACCCCACTTCTTGGCTATTCGTTAAACTGAATTGTGGGTGTGGAGGGGGGTGTATTTATAGGTATTTTGAGGTTTAGGAAACTTTGCCCCTCCTGGTAGGAATGTATATACCATATGTCACTAGCTCATGGACTCTTGCCAATATGAAAGAAATTAATTTATCAGGTAAATTCTTGCATAAATTATGTTTTTTCTTACCTGTGGTATAGTCTTTTCTCAAATTCACTGCTTTTTCATTAAATTTTTACGGGCAAAATTAGGCTTGCGAGTTCGCAAAATGCCGATGTTTATTGCGTCATTTTTGGCGCAAGAATTTTTTTCCACGAAGGTACGTCTGGTGACGCAAATTCGTCAGTTTCCTTGCACAAGGTTGTGTCTGCAATGATGCAAGTGTGTCATTTCCGGATGTTGTTAGAGCCAAAAAATTTCATTTTGGGTTGTGCGTCATACTTGGCTCCAAATAATTTCATTATTTAAAACCCCATTCCTATATGCCTCTTGCCTTTTTCTATGTCAGAAGGCTATGCAGTTTGCATTTTTTCCCATTCCTGAAACTGCCATATAAGGAAATTGATAATTTTGCTTTATATGTTGTTTTTTTCTCTTACATTTGCAAGATGTCTCAATCTGATCCTGTCTTAGAAACCACTGTTGGAACCTTGCTGCCTGGTAATAGCTCTACCAAAGCTAAGTGTATCTGTTGTAAATTTGTGGAGATTATATCTCCAGCTGTGGTATGTAATAGTTGTCATGATAAGCTTTTACATGCAGAGAATGTATCCATCAGTAATAGTACAATGCCTGTTGTTCCTTCAACATCTAATGTACATGACATCCCTGTGAATATAAAAGATTTTATTGCTGATGAGATTCAGAAGGCTTTGCCTGCTATCCCACCTTCTAATAAACGTAAAAGGTCTTTTAAAACTTCTCATAAGGTTGATGAAATTTCAAATGACCGACAACATTCTGAATTATCCCCCTCTGATGAGGATCTATCTGATTCAGAAGATCCTTCCTCAGATATTGACACTGACAAATCTACTTATTTATTTAAAATGGAGTATATTCGTTACTTGTTCAAAGAGGTGTTGATTACATTGGATATTGAGGAAACTAGTCATCTTGATACTAAAACTAGTAAACATTTAAATTCTGTTTATAAACCTCCTGTGGTTACTCCAGAGGTTTTTCCAGTTCCTGATGCTATTTCTGATATGATTTCTAAGGAATGGAATAGGCCTGGTACTTCTTTTATCCTTTCTTCAAGGTTTAAAAAAGTGTATCCTTTGCCAGCAGTTATATTGGACTTTTGGGAAAAGATCCCCAAAGTTGATGGAGCTATTTCTACTCTTGCCAAATGTACTACTATTCCTATGGAAGATAGTACTTACTTTAAGGACTCTTTAGATAGGAAACTTGAATCTAATCTAAGGAAAGCTTATTTATATTCCGACTATCTTCTCAGGCCTGCCATTTCTATGGCTGATGTTGCAGCTGCATCAACTTTTTGGTTGGAAAGTTTAGTGCAACAGGAAATGGATCCTGATATGTCTAGCATTGTTCGCTTGCTTCAACATGCTAATTATTTTATCTGTGATGCCATTTTTTATATCATCAAAATTGATTTTAAATCTATGTCTTTAGCTATTTTAGCTAGAAGAGCTTTGTGGCTCAAATATTGGAATGCTTACATGGTATCTAAGTCTAGATTACTTTCTCTTTATTTCCAAGGTAATAATTTATTTGGTTCTCAGTTGGATTCGATTATTTCAACTGTCACTGGGGGGAAGGGAGTTTTTTTTACCTCAGGATAAAAGATCTTAAGGTAAATCTAAAGCTTCTAATCGTTTTCCTTCTTTTCAACAGAATAAGGAACAGAAAGCCAATCCTTCCCCCAAAGAATCTGGTTCCAATTGGAAACCTTCTTCAAGTTGGAATAAATCCAAGCCTTTTAAGAAACCAAAGCCAGCCCCCAAGTCTGCATGAAGGTGCGGCCCTCATTCCAGCTCAGCTGGTGGGGGAGGGGGGAGATTAAATTTTTCCAAAATATTTGGGCAGATTCTGTCCAAAATCAATGGATTCAGAGTATTGTCTCTCAAGGGTATCGAATAGGTTCCAGAGTAAGATTTTCTGTGAGAAGATGTTTTCTCTCACACGTTCCAGCAAATCCAGTGAAGGCTTAGATCTAGAGCTTTCAGGGGTAATCATACCAGTTCCGTTTCAGGAACAGGGTTTAGGGTTTTATTCAAATCTATTCATTGTCCCAAAGAAAGAAAATTCATTCAGGCCAGTTCTGGATCTGAAATTTTTTAATCGTTTTGTAAGAGTGCCAACTTTCAAAATGGTGACTATAAGGACTAGTCTTCCTTTTGTTCAGCAAGGTCATTATATGTCCACGATAGACTTACAGGATGCATATCTTTATATTCCGATTCATCCAGACCACTATTGGTTTCTGATATTCTCTTTTCTAGACAAGCATTACCAAATTGTCGCTCTTCCATTTGGCCTAGCGACAGCTCCAAGAATCTTTTCAAAGGTTCTAGGTGCCCTACTCTCTGTAATCAGAGAGCAGGGTATTGCAGTGTTTCCTTATTTGGACGATATCTTGGTACTAGCTCAGTCTTTACATTCTGCAGAATCTCACAAGTATCAACTAGTGTTGTTTCTTCAAAGACATGGTTGGAGGATCAATTTACCAAAAAGTTCCTGGATTCCTCAGACAAGGGTCACCTTTTTAGGTTTCCAGATAGATTCAGTGTCCATGACTCTGTCTCTAACAGACAAGAGACAATTAAAATTGGTTTCAGCTTGTCGGAACCTTCAGTCTCAATCATTCCCTTCAGTAGCTATGTGCATTGAAGTTTTAGGTCTCATGACTGCAGCATCGGACGCGATCCCCTTTGCTCATTTTCATATGAGACCTCTCCATCCTTGTATGCTGAATCAATGGTGCAGGGATTATACAAAGATATCACAATTAATATCCTTGAATCCCAATGTTCGACTTTCTTTGACTTGGTGGTTAGATCACCATTGTATAGTTCAAGGGGCCTCTTTTGTTCATCCAACCTGGACTTTGATCACAACAGATGCAAGTCTTTCAGGTTGGGGAGCTGTCTGGGGATCTCTGACAGCACAAGGGGTTTGGAAATCTCTCTGCTATTTTCAGGGCTCTTCAGTTTTGGTTTCTGTTGAAAAGAGAACCGTTCATTTGTTTTCAGACAGACAATATAACAACTGTGGCATATGTAAATCATCAGGGTGGGACTTACAGTCCCCAAGCTATGAAAGAAGTATCTCGGATACTTGCTTGGGCGGAATCCAGCTCCTGTCTAATTTCTGCCGTTCATATCCCAGGTGTAGACAATTGGGAAGCGGATTATCTCAGCCGTCAGACTTTACATCCGGGGGAGTGGTCGCTCCATCCAGATGTATTTTCTCAGATTGTTCAGATGTGGGGTTTTCCAGAAATAGATCTGATGGCTTCCCATCTAAGCAAGAAACTTCCCAGGTACCTGTCCAGGTACCCTCAGGCAGAGGCACTGGATGCGTTAGCAGTTCCTTGGTGTTACCAACCTGCTTATATCTTCCCGCCTCTAGTTCTTCTTCCAAGAGTGATCTCCAAGATCATCATGGAATAATCGTTTGTGTTGCTAGTAGCTCCAGCATGGCCTCACAGGTTTTGGTATGTGGATCTTGTTTGGATGTCCAGTTGCCAACCTTGGCCACTTCCTTTAAGACCAGACCTTCTGTCTCAAGGTCCGTTTTTCCATCAGGATCTAAAATCATTAAATTTGAAGGTATGGAAATTGAATGCCTAGTGCTTAGTCATAGAGGTTTCTCTGACTCAATAAATCTTCCTGCAACATAGTATTAATCACTATCGAGTTTGGAAGACTTATATTTCATGGTGTTCTTCTCATAAATTCTCCTGGAATTCTTTTAGAATTTCTAGAATTTTACAGTTTCTTCAGGATGGTTTGGATAAAGGTGTGTCTACAAGTTTCTTGAATGGACAAATCTCTGCTCTTTCTGTTTTATTTCACAGAAAGATTGCTAAGCTTCCTGATATTCACTGTTTCGTTTTTGAAGGCTTTACAGGCTCCTCCGTTTGAGCCTATTCATTCTTTGGACATTAAACTACTTTCTTGGAAAGTGTTGTTCCTTTTGGCCATCTCTTCTTCTAGAAGAGTTCCGAATTATCTGCTCTTTCTTGTGAATCTCCTTTTTTGATTTTCCATCAGGATAAGGCAGTTTTACGGACTTCATTTGAATTTCTACCTAAGGTTGTGAATTCTAGCAACATTAATAGAGAAATTGTTGTTCCTTCTTTGTGTCCTAATCCTAAGAATTCTTTGGAGAGATCCTTACATTCTTTGGATGTTGTAAGAGCTTTGAAATATTAAGTTAAAGCTACTAAAGATTTCAGGAAGACTTCTAGTCTATTGTTATCTTTTCTGGTTCTAGGAAAGGTCAGAAGGCTTCTGCCATTTCTTTGGCATCTTGGTTAAAGCTTTTGATCCATCAGGCTTATTTGGAGTCAGGTCAGGCCCCGCCTCAGAGAATTACAGCTCATTCTACTAGATCAGTCTCCACTTCGTGGGCTTTTAAGAATGAAGCTTCAGTTGATCAGATTTGCAAAGCAGCAACTTGGTCTTCTTTGCATACATTTACTAAATTCTACCGTTTTGATGTATTTGCTTCTTCGGAAGCAGTTTTTGGTAGGAAAGTTTTTCAGGCAGCTGTTTCAGTTTGATTCCTCTGCTTATGTTTAAGTTTTGCTTTTCATTTATGAGAATAAACTTATATTTTGGGTTGTGGATTAATTTTTTCAGCGGAAAATGGCTGTTATTATTTTTATCCCTCCCTCTCTAGTGACTCTTCTGTGGAGTTCCACATCTTGGGTATTACTATCCCATACGTCACTAGCTCATGGACTCTTGCCAATTACATGAAAGAAAACATAATTTATGTAAGAACTTACCTGATAAATTCATTTCTTTCATATTGGCAAGAGTCAATGAGACCCACCCTTTTTTATGGTGGTTATGATTTTTGGTATAAAGCACAATTATTTCCATATTCCTTTTTTGATGTTTTTTTCCTCCTTTCTTTATCACCCCACTACTTGGCTATTCATTAAACTTAATTGTGGCTGTGGTGAGGGGTGTATTTATAGACATGTTTAGGTTTGGGAAACTTTGCCCCTCCTGGTAGGATTGTATATCCCATATACCACTAGCTCATGGACTCTTGCCAATATGAAAGAAATTAATTTATCAGGTAAGTTCTTACATAAATTGTATTTTTTACTTCTATCATCAAATTTGTATTGTTCTCTTGTTATTCTTAGTTGAAGGCTAATACCAGGTAGGCTCATATGCTAATTTCTAAGCCCTTGACGGCTGCCTCTAATTTGAATGCATTTGACAGGGTTTTTTTTTACAGCTAGAGGGCGTTAGTTCATGTGTTTCATATAGATAACACTGTGCTCATGCACGTGAAGTTATTTAAGAGTCAGCACTAATTGCCTAAAATGCAAGTCTGTCAAAAGATCTGAGATAAGGAGGCAGTCAACAGAAGCTTAGATACAAGGTAATTACAGAGGTAAAAACCAGTGTTGGTTATGCAAAACTGGGGAATGGTAAATAAAGGGATTATCTATCTTTATTAAACAATAACATTTTTGGTGTTTAAAGAGATCTAAATTTCCATTTGGAATACAATCAACCTTCTAAGAGATTGTCTCATGGAAAACGATTGGTTAGTCCGTTTAGATTTAAAAGATGCCTATCTGACAGTTCCTATCCATCTTTCACGAACTTTCCCTGTTTTTTTCCTGGGAGGACATTGTTGGCAATTTACTTGTCTTTCTTTTGGACTGTCCTCTGCCCCTTGGGCCTTTACAAAGAATTTAAAACCAGTTGTTGCTTGGCTCAGAACAAGAGGTATTTGTCTAATTATTTGTTTAGACAATATTTTGATTATGCATCAGAGTCATATTACTCTGATTTAACATTTGAACTTCTAAGTTTCTCTTCAGAATTTAGGTTTTATTATAAATCTGAAGAAATCTCTTTTGGCCCCTTCTCAATCTCTTATATTCTTGGGATTCTTAATAGATACCAAGAAAGCAAATCTGAGTCTTCCTCCAGACAAAAAAAAAATATCAAGGAAGGAAATTGTTTGTTCTCAACAGGGAATTCTTCCCAATTCAAACTCTAGCTCGTATTATAGATTGCTTTCCTTGCCTCACCTTCACTATCGAGCGCTTCAGAGATTGAAGTTTTTTTTATCTTCGTCAAGGTTTCTCTTCTTTTCACAACATTTCCCTCTCAGAAGAGGCCAGGATGAAACTTCAATGGTGGTCAGCGAACATGGAAGCATGGAACGGCAAAGCAATTTTCGGCAATGCCCCAGACAACATTCTGAAATCAGATGCCAGCAAATCTGGATAGGGAGCCAGATTTTGCCATCTTATTACAGTAGGGAAATGGTCAGTCGAAGAACGGAAACTTCACATAAATTGTCTAGAACTCTTAGCTGGTTCTTTTACAGTGAAGAGTTTTGTAAAGAACAATTCTCCTATTTGCTTATTACTCCAGATGGACAATATTTATGCAGTCAGGTACCTCAATAGTTTAGGAGGTACTACATCAAACTTTGTTGGGCCTTACCAAGTAATTTATTCATTTCTGTCTTTCGCACAACATTTTTATTCAGGTAGAGTATATTGCAGGTCTGAACAATTCAGCTGCAGATTGGGGTTCTCAATTTCTCAGAGATTCCAGTGATTGGCACCTAAACAAATCCGTTTTCAACTAGATTTCTATTTTGAGAGGGCCGTTTGTGATCGATCTTTTTGCCTCACGTCTGAATTTTCAGATTCATCCATTTTTCAGTTGGAGACCGGATCCGGAAGCTCTAGCAATAGATGCCTTCCTTCAGAAATGGCCAACATCGGTAGCTTATGCGTTTCGTACCATTTCATTTGTCAGGAAGAATCTTCCTTCGATCCTGTTAATAACTTAGTGGTGGCCAGCTCAATCCTGGTTTCCAGCACTTCTGGAAATTTCCTTTAGACCCCCTTTACTTCTTCCTCTTCTAGATGACATTCTTCTAAATCCAAACGGAGATCCTCACATTCTTGTCCGTTCAAAGATCTCTCTGTCTTATAGCCTGGAGGATTTCAGGGGATCCTGGTCCTCCGAGAATCTTTCATCAGGAGCTAAACTCCTTCAAGACTCCTGGGCTCCAGGAACCAAGCCCCTCTAAATTAAGTTATTAATTATCTTACTTCATTGTTTGAGGCTGGAATGGCTTACAGATCTATTAATGTGGCTCGTTCAGCTATTTCTGCTGGACATTCTTTCATTTCTAACATTCTCATTGGCCAACATTATACTGTTTGTAGGTTAATGAAGGCTATTCATTTTAAGAAACCTTCTCAACCAAAACACAATTACTTCTGGGACGTTGATTTAGAGATAAAAATTTTTATTAATTGGCTAGACAATTTACTTTCTTTAAAACAATTAACCTCTAAACTTGCAACATTGCTTTTTTATTATCATGTAGAAGAGTCTCAGATGTCCGAGCTATAGATTATAACTCTAAAATGTTCCCTCCTCAAGGCAGGGGCCTATTATAGCCAAGTCCAACAAGGCACGGGCCTAGGGTGGCAGCTTGGAGGGGGGTGGCAATTTTTGTTTATGGAGCTGCCTGTCTTATAATATACCTGCCGCCTACCTTGAATTGAACTATCTTCTTTTGATGAAACATTATATGAGCCAACAGGAAAGGCTCGGTTCTTATTCACCAGGCTGTCTCACATGATACCCCAGGGAATTCCTACGCACACTCCAGCCGTGATTAGTCGAACTGGTACAGTCACTGTGCCTGGCGAATAAGCTCCAGATTGAGGACCTAGCCTTCCGTGTCGGCTCAAATGTTGTTTCAACAAAAGGCAGTGGTGGAACAATCAGGGTTGCAACTGGTGCGGTTGTGACCGGGGACTGTAAGTCCACCACTTTGTGGGGGGGGGGGGGCGCTTCTGCTTCCTGGCCTCCTGCAATGCTGCCCAGCAAATTCAATAACGGCTACCGCTCCTGAATTTTCTGCATTGTGCAGGTTGCCGCTCTCCTGCATAGAGGCATGCGGCGGAGATCTATATATTTGGCACTGCCATGCTCCAACTCTGTAAATTAAAATGTGCATCTGCATCCCCAGAGCCCCCATGAATTATGTCATATGTTTGGATGCACAACCTTCTGCTTAACAGGCTAAGTTTAAGATCTGATAGTTGCCTCCAGTTTAACAGAGGCACAGAGGATTGATTGTCCAGATTGCTGGGGACTGGGGGTGATTTTCTACAGATGGTTAAATTTTACTGCAGTCTGTGTAGCCTGAATTGTCAATACTCTGTGCCACTGTTAAAATGGAGGCAACTGACAGCTCTTAAAATTAGCTTTTTAGTGCGGTTTTAAAAATATATATAAATTGGTAAGAAAAAACTACTGCATCAAGCAGAAGGCTGTGCAACCAAACATATTACATAATTCATGGGGGCTCTGGGGATACAGGGGCACATTTCATTTTACAAAGTGCAGGCTGCACTTCCGCAATGACCCTCACACTTTCTAGTCTCATCAGTCAAAGGTCACTTTTATCATTTCTTTATTGTAAGACAAGGCCCTAGCCTGGGTCTCTCCCCTTTTGGAACAGAGCGCTCAGTTCCTGAATGATCTGGGACCTCCGGCTGCACTTCTGCTGCAGAGTACTCTCTTGTGGATCTCCACCACAGCAAAAGATCTGTGGCACAATATGCCATTGAGTTTTGCACCTTGGCACATGAGACCAGTTGGGATGACAGTGCTCTCAAAGCGACCTTCAGAAGAGGCCTACATGAGCGCATAAAGGACAAGCTCACTTATCGTGATGTTCCATCTTCCCTGGATTAATTCATAACACTTTGTATCAGTCTGGATTCTTGCTTTCAGGAGAGACAAGCAGAGAGAGAGAACTCATAGAATACTTCCCTCTTGTACTCCTACTTGTCCAGTCTCTAGACTATCCTCTATCCCTTCAGTACCTTCAGTTACCTCTGAAGAGGAACCCATGGATCTCTCTTCCCTTAAGCCCTCTGAATCTGAAAGACAGAGAAGGAGATATAGACTGTGTTTCTATTGTGGTTCTAATTCACACCAACTCAAGAATTGTGATTTACTGCCGAGAAAAGCCAACGCTTAAAGGATAAAAGTGGGGTACCTTTAAGTGTGGCAACTGCTAATTCCCCTCACCCTTTTTGGATCATGGTACCCATTACCCTTACCTTTCTTCAGCCTTTATTGATTATGGGGCAGCTGGAAATTTTCTAGATCACTGTTTCATGATTCACGCAGGGTTGCCTCTTCTTCAGAAGAAATGTCCTAAAATAACTACTCTGGATGGCACTCCCGTTGGATCAGGGTTAATCCATTTAGAATCAGCACCCCTCTCCATGACTGTGGGAGTCTTCATACCGAACAATTTCAGTTCAATGTAATTAATTTTCCTGCACAACCAGTTATCTTTGGTCTACCTTGACTATGTAAACACAATCCTCAATTCGACTGGACTGAGGGCCAGTTGGCCTCCTGGGGTAAATCCTGTTTTCACTCCTGCCTGGCTAAGGTTACTCCACTGTATCACATCCCTATAGCCAGCCTTCTGACCCCTTCTAATCTTCCATCAGTATATGCAGAATTTATGGATGTCTTTGAAAAGAAAGCAGCTGATGTGCTGCCACCCCACCGTCCTTATGACTGCAAAATAGACCTCTTTCCTGGAGCCCCACTTCCTAAAGGCAGGACTTATCCGCTCTCCAAAGCTGAAACCAAGGCCATGGAGGAATATAGCCAAGAAAATCTAGCTAAAGGCTTTATTCCCCCTTCCTCCTCTCCTGCCAGGGATGGCTTTTTTTGTCAGTAAAAAGGATGGTGGTCTCAGACCCTGTATCGACTACAGAGCCCTAAACAACATTACTACCAAGAATTGTTATCCTTTTCCTTTGATCACTGAATTATATGATTCCCTTCCCGAATGCTTGCTACTTTACAAAGTTGGACCTACGTGGAGCGTACAATCTCATTTGTATCTTCCTGGGACACAAGTGGAAGACTGCTTTCAACACAAGATCAGGGCATTATGAATACCTTGTAATTGCTTTTGGGCTGTGTAATGCCCCCTGCTGTCTTCCAAGCATTCGTCAATGATGTCTTCCGTGACCTCCTTAATCGCACTGTCATCGTCTATTTGGATGACATCCTCATATTCTCATCCACCCTTGAGGAACATAATGAGCATGACAAACAGGTACTTCTTCACCTCAGAAATAATTATTTGGTAGCCAAGGAACTGGATCTGAACTTGATCAAACTCACATTTCTCCAGTTTGGCTATGTCATTTTGAAAGAAGGTTTTGCCATGGATCCTACAAAGCTAACTGCTGTTCTGGAATGGCCTCAACCTACCTCATTAAAGGAACTACAGAGATTCTTGGGGTTCTCCAATTATTATCGAAAATTTATAAAGGACTTCTCCCAAATCGTTGCTCAACTCACTGAGCTGACTAAACAAAACAGAGACTGCAAAAATTAGCCTCCTTTAGCTGTGGATGCTTTTTCTCATCTGAAAAAAGTATTTTGTTCTGCTCTTGTGCTCTGCCATCCTGATTTTGACCTGCAGTTCGCTTTAGAGGTTGATGCCTCCGAGATAGGAGCTGGTGCAGTCTTAACCCAAAGGAACCCTTTAACTTCCAAGTTGCACCCTGTAGCCTTTTTTCCAAATGGTTTACTCCTGCAGAGAGGAATTACGATGTGGGTAATCGTGAACTCTTAGCCATTAAGATGGCCCTGACTCTCAGGATTATGGTAGTATGGCTCCATGGTATACAGGGGAACATAGTCTCTGACAGAGGCCCTCAATTTATTTCTATCTTTTGGAGAAGCTTTTGCAAATTGCTTGGAACCACTGTTGCCCCAGACTAATGGGCAGATGGAAAGGACCAATCAGGATCTTGATTCTTATCTCAGCGCTTATGTCAATTCACAGCATACCAATTGCTCTGGCGTGATACCCCTAGCTGAACTGGCAAATTTCAATCATTGGCAATGAATACACTCTCAGTTACGCTCTACCATCTCCAGATACAAGAGGTTTGCCGATCATCATCAAGCTCATATTCGGGCCTTTTCTGCATAGCCAACATATCTGCTTACGTCAACCGTGTCACAAATTAGGACCTCAGTACATTGGTCCTTATAAAGTCCTCAAAGACTTTCTCCTGTTGCCTTCAGAGTGGCACATTTATCCGGTCTTTTCACATCTGCTCAAACCCTACATCACGAGTAAATATACTTGACTCAGACGTCCTCCTTCTCCACTCATGATTCAAGTGGAACCTGAGTATGAGGTTGTTAGGAACATGGATTTCAGAATTAAATGGAGGCAGCTCCAATACCTCGTTCACTGGAAGGGTTACTCTGTGGCAGATCATTCCTGGGTCCCTGCCTGTGATGTGTGTGCTCCATCTTTGGTCTCCAAATTCCATGCTGCTCATCCTTTGAAACCCACTCTGGTTTCCGGAGGGAACCCTTGAGTGGGGATTATGTCACCCCGCTCCTCCATGATCGTTGCTATGATCGCGGCGTGACTCGCAGCTCCATGAGCATGGCCGTTGCCATGGTCACGGTGATTGTTGTGGGCAAGCGGCGATGATGTCATCGCCGCACACCATAGTATCTGATGCCGCTCTGGATTAACCTGGGAGGTCTCCTGGGCGTGAACAGGTGCCTATGTAAGTACCTTCTTCATTTCTCTTCACTGCCCAAGTATAGGTTAGTCTTGTGCTTCCCTGGGTGCTGTTACTTTGATTGCCTTATTGTTACTGAACTCTGCCTGTCTGACCACACTGCTTGTTTAACCCTTGAATTGCTGGATTGCCTTATTGCTGAACTCTGTCTGTTTGACCACTCTTCCTTTTTAACCCTTGAATTGCTGGATTGCCTTATCATTGCTGAACTCTGCCTGTCTGAACACTCTGCCTGTTTACCCATTGAATTGCTGAATTGCCTTATCATTGCTGAACTCTGCCTGTCTGACCACTCTACCTGTTTAACCCTTGAATTGCTGGATTGCCTTTATCATTGCTGAACTCTGCCTGCCTGACCATTCTACTGGTTTACCCCTGAACTGCTAAACCACTGGATTACCTTTGTTGCTGACCTCTGCCTGTTCCTGACTATTCTGCTGGTTTACCCCTGAACTGCTAATCTGCTGGATTGCCTTTCTCTTGTTGCCGTTATGGACTGCCCTGTCTACCATAAGTACTGTTTACCTTATTTTTTATACTTACTTTGTTCTGGGATATTTCCTTATACTTCCACTTGACGCCGGGATAAGAAGACTATTGGCCAAGTTTGGTCTGATAGGGAAATATTTCACGAGCATTACAAGAATAACAGAGTGAGTACTCACAACTAAATTACAATAATCTATGTATGGCTGACCGTATCACCTCTGACATCCCACTTGTAGCATCTGTGGCAAAGTAATATTTAAATTCTTTGATTCCCTAACCAAAAAAATATCAAGGCTAAAAAAGGCATAAAATCTGGTGCAGCAGAATTCTGAGTGCCTAGGGCAGCCCAAAACCTAAATACGCCAATACCTTAAGGTGTCATATTTTCTTTCTCTAGAAGAACTAAGACTTTATCTTCTATTTCCTACCCTTATTTTTATGACTATGCTAAACTTTGTGTTGTCTCCTGTCTTAAGGAATATGAATCCAAAAGTCTATCCTTCAGATCCTCTATAGTAGTAAAAATAGGGATATCTTGTCAAACTTAATTTGACAGGCACCACGCCCCTTTATATGCAAAACCCCACCCCTTTATATGCAGATCCCCGCCCACACTTTCTTTCATGTAATTAGCAAGAGTCCATGAGCTAGTGACGTATGGGATATACATTCCTACCAGGAGGGGCAAAGTTTCCCAAACCTCAAAATGCCTATAAATACACCCCTCACCACACCCACAATTCAGTTTTACAAACTTTGCCTCCCATGGAGGTGGTGAAGTAAGTTTGTGCTAGATTCTACGTTGATATGCGCTTCGCAGCAGGCTGGAGCCCGGTTTTCCTCTCAGAGAGCAGTGAATGTCAGAGGGATGTGAAGAGAGTATTGCCTATTTGAATACAATGGTCTTCCTCTAGGGGATCTATTTCATAGGTTCTCTGTTATCGGTCGTAGAGATTTCTTCTCCTACCTCCCTTTTCAGATTGACGATATACTCTTATATACCATTACCTCTACTGATTCTCGTTTCAGTACTGGTTTGGCTATCTACTATATGTAGATGAGTGTCTTAGGATAAGTAAGTCTGATTTTATTATAACACTCTAAGCTATGGTTGGGCACTTTATATGTAAAGTTCTAAATATATGTCTTTAAACTTATATTTGCCATGATTCAGTATAATCAGTATTCCTTCTTTCAGACAGTCAGTTTCATTATTTGGGATAATGCATATGGAATAATTATTTTTTTCTTACCTTTAAAAAAATTTCAATTAACTTTTTTCCCTGTGGGCTGTTAGGCTCGCGGGGGCTGAAAATGCTACAATTTATTGCGTCATTTTTTGGCGCAAAAATTTTGTCATTTCCGGCGCCCTAATTGACGCCGGAAGTTTGTTCGTGGTTGCGTCATTTTTTGACGTATATGTGTTCAGACTTTTTTTGCGCCAAAAATGTGGGCGTCGTTTTTTTCGGCGTCACAGGATGTGGCGTCATACTTGGCGCCAAAAAATATGGGCGTTGTACTTGGCGCCAATAATGTGGGCATAATTTTTGGCGCCAAAAAATGTGGGCGTCATTCTTGTCTCCACCTTTTTTTCACATTATTTCAGTCTCATTTTTCATTGCTTCTGGTTGCTAGAGGCTTGTTCATTTGGCATTTTTTCCCATTCCTGAAACTGTCATTTAAGGAATTTGATAATTTTGCTTTATATGTTGTTTTTTCTATTACATATTGCAAGATGTCTCTACCTGACCCTGGATCAGAATCTACTTCTGGAAAGACGCTGCCTGATGCTGGTTCTACCAAAGTTAAGTGCATCTGTTGTAAACTTTTGGTAACTGTTCCTCCGGCTGTAGTTTGTGATAACTGTCATGATAAACTTTCTAATGCAGATTGTGTTTCCATTAGTAATAATCCATTACCTGTTGTTGTTCCTTCAACATCTAATGTTCAGGATGTCCCTGTTAATGTAAAATAATTTGTTTCTAAATCTATTAGGAAGGCTCTGTCTGTTATTCCTCCTTCCAGTAAACGTAAAAGGTCTTTTAAAACTTCTCATATTTCAGATGAATTTTGAAGTGACCACCATCATTCTTACTTATCTGTTTCTGATGAGGATCTATCTGGTTCAGAAGATTCTGCCTCAGATATTGACACTGATAAATCTTTATATTTATTTAAGATGGAGTTTATTAATTCTTTACTTAAAGAAGTGTTAATTGCATTAGATATGGAGGAGTCTAGTCCTCTTAATACTAAATCTACTAAGCGTTTAAATTCGGTTTTCAAACCTCATGTAGTTATTCCAGAAGTTTTTCCAGTTCCTGATGCTATTTCAGAAGTAATTTCTAGGGAATGGAATAGTCTGGGTACTTCATTTACTCCTTCTCAAAGGTTTAAGAAATTGTACCCTGTGCCATCTGATAGATTAGAGTTTTGGGACAAAATCCCTAAAGTTGATGGGGCTATCTCTACTCTTGCTAAACGTACTACTATTCCTACGGCGGATAGTACTTCCTTTAAGGATCCTTTAGATAGGAAGCTTGAATCCTTTCTAAGGAGAGCTTATTTATGTTCAGGTAATCTTCTTAGACCTGCTATTTCTTTGGCTGATGTTGCTGCAGCTTCCACTTTCTGGTTTGAGGCTTTAGCGCAACAAGTGTCAGACCATAATGCTTATAGCATTGTTAAACTTCTTCAACATGCTAATAACTTTATTTGTGATGCCATTTTTGATATCATTAGAATTGATGTCAGGCATATGTCTTTAGCTATTTTAGCTAGAAGAGCTTTATGGCTTAAATCTTGGAATGCAGATATGACTTCTAAGTCAACTTTGCTTTCTCTTTCTTTCCAAGGTAATAAATTATTTGGTTCACAGTTGGATTCTATTATTTCAACTGTTACTGGGGGGAAAGGAACCTTTTTGCCTCAGGACAAAAAATCTAAAGGTAAATACAGGGCTGCTAATCGTTTTCGTTCCTTTCGTCAGAATAAAGAACAGAAGCCTGATCCTTCCCCTAAAGGAACGGTTTCTGTTTGGAAACCTTCTCCAGTCTGGAATAAATCCAAGCCTTTTAGAAAGTCAAAACCAGCTCCCTGTCAGGATCCTCCTAGCTGACAGCCTAATTTTCTTTGACATTATACTGTTTCTTTAAATTTCAATTATCTTTTCCAGCCAGCCTATAAATCTCCCAGTATCCTTTACTTCATTGCTTGGTATTGGATTTTTCCTCATCTAGCTACTGAACAACACGCAGTTGTTTACTAACCTTAAGCTATTTTGATCTTTTGTCTATTTTGGTTGCTGTCAAGTTCAAGTTCATTTTCCTCACTTGCCTGCATACCTCAACCAGGCTCCGCTATTAGCACTAAGCGTAGCAACTCTCCTACGTTGTTTTTCCGGATCTCCTTCTCAGCCAGCAGTACTAGGATTCCTCCGCGGTGACGTCACACGCCAACTTCACGGTACTCACCAGCTCCTCACTGCTTCTACCGCTCCGGATTTTTACACACAGGTCAGTCACTTGCTTTCCTGACTACCGAAGCAAACTTTGTAGTATACTCTAGCCTCACTGTTTTGATAAATTATCGCTGTACCACCAACGACTTGTGTATATAAACTAGTGACATTCCATTCTCTCTAGTCTGCCTTATGAAAAGTTGTTACTCGCAATACCGGTTTATAATTCATTTACTGCCATTATATTTTTTCCTTATTTTTTTCTTGCATATTAAGTTTCTCATATTGGTTGGCGGAATAGTTCCCTGCTGCACATCTTTCACACTGTGATACAAGATGCAGGAATAGAGTTCTATTTTCCAGTATTCCAATTACAATAAAGGCTATTTGTTAATGGGGTTTGCAAATCACCTCTTAGGTGATTTATTTGCTCATCCCACACATCCTAGCTACAAACCTTAAACTATAAAAATCTCAGCAGCTGAGATTCATATTATTTTTAACACTTATTTCTTTAGTGTTCTAGTTCGCCTGACACTCCCAAATCCGCATGAAGGTGCAGCCCTCATTCCAGCACAGCTGGTAGGGGGCAGGTTACGATTTTTCAAAGATATTTGGATCAATTCGATTCACAGTCTTTGGATTCAGAACATTGTTTCTCAAGGGTACAGAATAGGTTTCAAGGTAAGGCCACCTGTGAGAAGATTTTTTCTCTCTCGCATTCCAGTAAACTCAGTGAAGGCTCAGGCATTTCTGAAATGTGTTTCAGATCTAGAGTTGGCTGGGGTAATTGTGCCAGTTCCAGTTCTGGAACGGGGTCTGGGGTTTTACTCAAATCTATTCATTGTACCAAAGAAGGAGAATTCCTTCAGACCAGTTCTGGATCTAAAAATATTGAATCATTATGTAAGGATTCCAACATTCAAAATGGAGACTATAAGGACTATTCTGCCTTTTGTTCAGCAAGGGCATGATATGTCCACAATAGATTTACAGGATGCATATCTTCATGTTCCAATTCATCCAGATCACTATCAGTTTCTGATATTCTCTTTTCTAGACAAGCATTACCAGTTTGTTGCCCTTCCGTTTGGCCTAGCAACAGCTCCAAGGATCTTTTCAAAGGTTCTCGGTGCCCTTCTCTCTGTAATCAGAGAACAGGGTATTGCGGTATTTCCTTATTTGGACGATATCTTGGTATTTGCTCAGTCTTTACATTCTGCAGAATTTCATACGAATCAACTTGTGTCGTTTCTTCAAAGACATGGTTGGAGGATCAATTTACCAAAGAGTTCTTTGATTCCTCAGACAAAGGCAACCTTTTTGGGCTTTCAAATAGATTCAGTGTCCATGACTTTGTATCTAACAGAAAAGAGACGTCTGAAGTTGGTTTCAGCTTATCGAAACCTTCAGTCTCAATCATTCCCTTCGGTAGCTTTTTGCATGGAAATTCTAGGTCTCATGACTGCTGCATCGGACGCGATCCCCTTTGCTCGTTTTCACATGAGACCTCTTCAGCTTTGTATGCTGAACCAGTGGTGCAGGGATTATACAAAGATATCACAAATAATATCCTTAAATCCCAATGTTCGATCTTCTCTGACTTGGTGGTTGAATCACCATCGTCTAATTCAAGGGGCCTCATTCGTTCGTCCAACCTGGACTGTAATCTCAACAGATGCGAGTCTTTCAAGTTGGGGAGCTGTATGGGGATCTCTGACAGCGCAGGGGGTTTGGGAATCTCAGGAGGTGAGATTGCCAATCAACATTTTGGAACTCCGTGCGATTTTCAGAGCTCTTCAGTTCTGGCTTCTTCTGAAGAGAGAATCGTTTATTTGTTTTCAGACAGACAATGTCACAACCGTGGCGTTTGTCAATCATCAAGGTGGGACTCACAGTCCTCAAGCTATGACAGAAGTATCTCGGATACTTGTATGGGTGGAATCCAGCTCCTGTCTAATTTCTGCGGTTCACATCCCAGGTGTAGACAATTGGGAAGCAGATTATCTCAGTCGCCAGACGTTACATCCGGGCGAATGGTCTCTTCACCCAGAGGTATTTCTTCAGATTGTTCAAATGTGGGGACTTCCAGAAATAGATCTGATGGCCTCTCATCTAAACAAGAAACTTCCCAGGTATCTGTCCAGATCCAGGGATCCTCAGGCGGAAGCAGTGGATGTGTTGTCGCTTCCTTGGAATTATCATCCTGCCTATATCTTTCCGCCTCTAGTTCTTCTTCCAAAAGTGATTTCCAAAATTCTAATGGAACGTTCGTTTGTACTGCTGGTGGCTCCAGCATGGCCTCACAGGTTTTGGTATGTGGATCTCATTCGGATGGCCAGTTGCCAACCTTGGACACTTCCGTTAAGACCAGACCTTCTATCTCAAGGCCCATTTTTCCATCAGGATCTCAAATCATTAAATTTGAAGGTATGGAAATTGAACGCTTGATTCTTAGTCATAGAGGTTTCTCTTACTCAGTAATTAATACTATGTTACAGGCTCGTAAATCTGTCTCTAGAAAGATTTATTATCGAGTATGGAAGACTTACATTTCTTGGTGTTCTTCTCATAAATTCTCCTGGCATTCTTTTAGAATTCCTAGAATTTTACAGTTTCTTCAGGATGGTTTGGATAAAGGTTTGTCTGCAAGTTCTTTGAAAGGACAAATCGCTGCTCTTTCTGTTCTTTTTCACAGAAAGATTGCTAATCTTCCTGATATTCATTGTTTTGTACAGGCTTTGGTTCGTATCAAACCTGTCATTAAGTCAATCTCTCCTCCTTGGAGTCTTAATTTGGTTCTGAGGGCTTTACAGGCTCCTCCGCTTGAACCTATGCATTCTCTGGATATTAAATTACTTTCTTGGAAAGTTTTGTTCCTTTTGGCCATCTTTTCTGCTAGAAGAGTTTCTGAGTTATCTGCTCTTTCTTGTGAATCTCCTTTTCTGATTTTTCATCAGGATAAGGCGGTGTTGCGGACTTCATTTCAATTTTTACCTAAGGTTGTGAATTCTAGCAACATTAGTAGAGAAATTGTTGTCCCTTCATTGTGTCCTAATCCTAAGAATTCTCTGGAGAGATCTTTACATTCTTTGGATGTAGTAAGAGCTTTGAAATATTATGTTAAAGCTACTAAAGATTTCAGAAAGACTTCTAGTCTATTTGTTATCTTTTCTGGTTCTAGGAAAGGTCAGAAAGCTTCTGCCATTTCTTTGGCGTCTTGGTTAAAGTCTTTGATTCATCATGCTTATGTGGAGTCGGGTAAGTCCCCCCCTCAAAGGATTACGGCTCATTCTACTAGGTCAGTTTCTACTTCCTGGGCTTTTAGGAATGAAGCTTCTGTTGATCAGATTTGCAAAGCAGCAACTTGGTCTTCTTTGCATACTTTTACTAAATTCTACCATTTTGATGTTTTCTCTTCTTCTGAAGCAGTTTTTGGTAGAAAAGTACTTCAGGCAGCTGTTTCAGTTTGATTCTTCTGCTTATAATTTCAGTTTTTTTCATTATAAGATTAAAACTTTTGATTTGGGTTGTGGATTATTTTTTCAGCGGAATTGGCTGTCTTTATTTTATCCCTCCCTCTCTAGTGACTCTTGCGTGGAAGTTCCACATCTTGGGTATCTGCTATCCCATACGTCACTAGCTCATGGACTCTTGCTAATTACATGAAAGAAAACATAATTTATGTAAGAACTTACCTGATAAATTCATTTCTTTCATATTAGCAAGAGTCCATGAGGCCCACCCTTTATTTGTGGTGGTTATGATTTTTTTGTATAAAGCACAATTATTCCAATTCCTTATTTTTGATGCTTTCACTCCTTTCTTATCACCCCACTTCTTGGCTATTGGTTAAACTGAATTGTGGGTGTGGTGAGGGGTGTATTTATAGGCATTTTGAGGTTTGGGAAACTTTGCCCCTCCTGGTAGGAATGTATATCCCATACGTCACTAGCTCATGGACTCACACCCCTTATTTAGCTTATTGCCTTTTAAGAGTTTTTTTTTAACATTTATTTTAATGTTATAATAATAAACAATATAATTTTATTTTAAATTGTGTTGTGTTAATGTTTTATGTATCGTTTAACTGATATTTTGTAAGATTTCAATACAATTAAATGCAGAATTTATTTATTTATTTTTTTAAACTTTATTTGAGTCATAAAGCAGCAAAAAAAAAAAAAGTTTTATACAGAAAACAACAGTTGATACAACTAACAAAGTCAACCACGTTAAGGGATTAAAAAGTTTGTTTAACCTTGAGGTGTAGTTAGCCCCATGATAGGTGTTGAAGGTGATGGTAAAATATCATTTTGCAGCAATGTCTCTGGTAAATGAGTAATAACCCTAATCTCCATTTTTAGATATTCTAAATTATCCCTTTTCTAGCATTACCAGCAACTGACGATGGAATATTCAGTTCAGCCATAACTTTAATAAAAGACTCCCAACCTTGCGGTGTATTGCACATGGTCACATTGTTACTTTGTGTAGCACAACGTACTAAGTCTAATATGTTTGAACCAATAATTGTTTGGTTTTTGTAAACAAACTCCCCATTATCATTCCAACTAGTTACATGTTTGGATTGTGCCATTTTAGAAAGAAGTAATTCAGCATTTTTCTGAAACCGTTCATGCACATACTTAAAGGGACACTGAACCCAATTTTTTTCTTTCGTGATTCAGATAGAGCATGAGATTTTAGGCAACTTTCTAATTTACTCCTATTATCAAATTTTCTTTTCTCTTGCTATCTTTATTTGAAATGCAAGAATGTAAGTTTAGATGTCGGCCCATTTTTGGTGAACAACCTATCAAAAACTGCTGTCCAGAGTACTGAACCAAGAAAAAAGCTTAGATGCCTTCTTTTTCAAATAAAGATAGCAAGAGAACGAAGAAACATTGATATTAGGAGTAAATGAGAAAGTTGCTTAAAATTGAATGCTCTATCTGAATCACGAAAGAAACAATTTGGGTTCAGTGTCCCTTTAACAACTTCAGAAAATATTCTATCACCTTTTTCAATAGATAAACCACTTGTGTTATTATCAGTGTGAATAGAATCTCCTGGGGGCATTAAAAGTCTTAAAGTAGTATACTCTCTAGAATTTTGTTTAGCAAACACCAGATATTTTTGCAATGCAGCATTGTACTTTTTAATTTTTACATCTTCAGGTAAATTAGAATTATTGTGCATGAACGGTTTCAGAAAAATGCTGAATTACTTCTTTCTAAAATGGCACAATCCAAACATATAACTAATTGGAATAATAATGGGGAGTTTGTTTACAAAAACAAACAATTATTGGTTCAAACATACTAGACTTAGTATGTTGCGCTACACAAAGTCACAATGTGACCATGCGCAAAACACCGCAAGGTTGGGAGTCTTTTATGAAAGCTATGCTTGAACTGAATATTCCATTGCCATTTGTTGGTAATGCTAGAAAAAGATGGAACATCTAAAAATGGAGATTAGGGATATTACTCATTTACCAGAGACATTGCTGCAACAGGATATTTTACCATCACCTTCAACACCTATCATGGGGCTAACTACACCTCAAGGTTACCTGACACCAAAGAAAAGACCTAAATCACTTTTTAATCCTTCAACGTGATTGACTTTGTAAATTGTATCAACTGTTGTTTTCTGTATAAAACTTTTTTTTTTTTGCTGCTTTATGACTCAAATAAAGTTTTTTAAAAAATAAAAGAAATTCTGCATTTAATTTAACTGTATTGAAATCTTACAAAATATCAGTTAAACGATACATAAAACATTAAATTATAAATTATATTGTTTATTATTATAACATTAAAATAAATGTTAAAAAAAAAAACTCTTAAAAGAAGGCAATATGCTAAAAAAGGGTGTGAAATATGGAAAAGTGTGGACGGGGATCTGTATATAAAGGGACAGGGATCTGCATATAAAGGGGTGGGGAGCTGCATATAAAGGGGTGTGGTTTTCCATATAAAGGGGCGTGGTACCTATCAAATTAAGTTTGACAAGATATCCCTATTTGTAGTACTCTCTATTTCTAACCAGCTTCTCATCTCTTTTGTTCCTCCTCATTTACCTGTGTCTTCTAATTCTATCAGTAGATGGGTTTAGTGGATTATGAGTCTGGTGTGGAAGATAATTTTTTAGCTCATTCAAGTAGAGGAGCATCTGCTTCCAAAGCTTTTTCAAAATCTGCTTCTCTTCAAGAAATTCTTAATGCTGATTGGTCTTTTGACAACATTTTTCGTCAGTTTTATTTTGTCAATCTCTTCTATTCCACACCAACTAGTTTATTAATTTGTTTGCTTTAAACTAGCAAAATAGAAGTTTCTGTCCTTGTAATAAAATTCTGATTATCTTAACTTTGTGACAAAATAATCTATATTTTATTAAAGAGACAGAGATAAGTATTTTCCCTCCTCATTTATGGATCCAACGCTTTCAAATTTAATATTTTAGTTTACTTACATTTGTTATATTTTTCAGTTCAAACCAACCAAGGAGTCCACGTTTCTCCTTTCAAGGATATTCAAGACTTCAAATCCTCAAGATCAGCTGTTTGTGAAATTCATCATTCGTCAAATTCAAACTCTGTGTTCCAGTTCAAGTTTTCTATCATCCTGATTGTTACATTCAGCATTTTGCAAGTTTTTCAGACTTTTGTTCTCTTTAAAGTCTAACTTTCTTTTGTTTGCTTGCAGTAAAGATTAAAGAGGACGTTTAAGAGTAGGATTGGACTGTTATTACATCTCATGTTTGCCTATTGGTCACTTATTATCTGACCATGTTTACTGTGTTCTAATTGGTTAATATTTTTTCTAATGTTATGTAATGCTTTCAAGTGCCGTCTTGAGCAGTAAAGGAAAAGACTAGCAAAAATACTTGTCTCTGTCTCTTTAATAAAATCTAGATATTCCGTCACAAAGTTAGGATAATCAGAATTTTACAAAATGAAGAAAAATAGTCTTTGACCTCTTTTGGCACACGATGCTTATTTGTTGAGAAGACTGCTAAGATTTATGATCTTTTTGTCCCGATTAACTCCCAGTTTGTTAGCTTTACACTATCCCAACCAATGGGTTGGTTGAAACTTTAATGGTGAGTTTTGTAGAAAAATAATTAAACTTTTCTAAAGGATTGTGATCGACACCCAAGTTGGATTTGCCCTTCACAACTAAGGTTTGGGTGGACAATGCTAGAAGATTCAATATATACAAAAATCCCTCTCAACAGCTCAAGGTAACGATACACTTGTCTAGTCACTGTAGATAATCACATAGCCATTAATGACACTCACCCGCAGCTGATCTTCTTGTGGTTAGGGCAAACTGGAGACAGCGGATCGTTCACCAGGAAAACTGTAAGTCCACCAAACAGCCTGGGTCCCCGCGTCAACCGCCTCTTTTCAACCACTTGGACCTCTGTTCTCTTCAGGGTGAGCGTTGCGTAGCGGCGCAAGCCATCCGTGCTACCGGCTATCACTTCCGGATCGTGACGTAAACAGGGTAAGGTACTCCTCGGGTCCGGGATACACTGAGGCTTAGTGGGAAAACAGAATAAGCAACAAAATAGAACAAAGTCCCTCAAGCCTTCTAAGCGTATAAATCACAAGTTTATTGAAAAAGAAACTGTAGGAGAACATAAAATAAATAAACGAAGAAGGTCCCCATCCATCCAGGACAGAAAAAAGCAGGTCCTACGCGTTTCGGCAACACATTGCCTTAGTCATGGACACTCACACAGTGTCCATGACTAAGGCAATGTGTTGCCGAAACGCGTAGGACCTGTTTTTTTCTGTCCTGGATGTATGGGGACCTTCTTCGTTTATTTATTTTATGTTCTCCTAAAGTTTCTTTTTCAATAAACTTGTGATTTATACGCATAGAAGGCTTGTGGGACTTTGTTCTATTTTAATGCTAGAAGATTAAATAATTCTGTCAAGTGCAGTAATCTGCCCAGTGCAGTAATCAGATCATCCTTATTACAGAAGGGAGATATTTAGGAAGCGTATACAAAATGGTTTGCACAGTCAGGTAAAGAAAGATAAAAACACAAAAGCCTTCATTCAGACACAATCATTAGATGAAAACCTTAATTAGGTCATAGGCCTGGATAGTAGATATTCTCCTGATGTACAATTTGAGTAAATATGCTTGGCCATGTGTTAGATGTGTGAGAACATATGGAGGAAAAGAAGGTGTATATCATGTAATAGCTTTTGGACACTAACAATAAAGCAGTAAACTCAAATACAATAATATATTAAAATAAACCTCACTCAATATGAATAAGGTGTTTGTTGTGCAGTCTTGACCATTATGTAACCATGATGATCCATTTATGATTTGAAATGTTCAATGCGGAAATATAATTAAAAAACAAACAAACAATCTCTTATCCCCCTGGCAGTACAGACTTCATATTTAAAAAAAAGTCTTGTGTCATTGTTGCTTTTATGTGATCAATTTAACCTGGTAGCATGCAGACCAAAAGGCCGACGCACTGTAAAAAATACAAACTAAACCCTGTGCACCAAAAATCTGACACACAAAAAAATTAAAAGGGGAATAATATTATAAAGATCATTTATACAAGTTCATCTTGAACTACTCCTATTCTGCCCTTAATCTCCGTAAGCAACATTACTTCTCTATTCTTGTTTCTACTCTTTCTTCAAACCCAAAACGTCTGTTCTCCACTAGACATGTGCAACACATTCAAATTTGTTTAGTTTTGTTTCGTTTTCATTAGTTAAATAATTTTGTTTTGGGAAATTAATTTAATTAAAAAAAAAAAATTGTTTTGGCAAATTAGTTATGTTAAGTTAAATGGTTTTTCAGATTCGTTCGTTATTTCGGATCCATTCTTTATGCATATTCATTATTCTATTCTGAAGTTTACAATAGAATAATGAATAAAGAATGGATCCGAAATAAAGAATGGATCCGAACAACGATTTTACTTAACATAAGGAATATGCCAATTCCCGAAACAAAATGATCTAAAAAAACGCCGTCACCCACATCGCAGGCAGTAAATTAAGTCATTAACCCCTAAACCGCCATCCCCCCACATTGCCAACACTAACTAAACCTATTAACCTCTAAACCGATGTACCCCCACATCGCCAACAACTAAAGCTATTAACCCCTAAACCACCGTCCTCCCACATCACCAACAATAACTAAATATATTAACCCTTAAACCTTCGCCTCCCCAACATCGCCAACACTAACTAAACCTATTAACCTCTAAACCACCATTACCTGACACGAAATAAAGCTAATAACCCCTAAACCTCCACCCCCCAAATCACCGACACTAGGTAAACATATTAACCTCTAAACCGTTGCCCCCCACATTGCAACTACCTAAATTAAACTATATTAACCCCTAAACCTAACACCCCTTAACTTTAACATAATTAAAATACACCTAAAGTAAAGTTACAATTATTAACTAACTACCTATTGAAAAATAAATACAAACTTAAATTTAAAACCTCAGCTTAAACTAAAAAAACTAACATTACTAAAAATAAAAAAAACTAATTACAATTAAAAAAAATAATAAACACTAAAATTACAAAAAATAAAAAAACTACCATTACAAAAAATAACAAACGAAATTATACAAAATAATAAAAATTATTCCTATTCTAATCGCCCGTTTAAAAAAACAAAAACACACCAAAATAAAAAAAAAACGAATCTCTTGCATTGCCCAAGTTAACAGCTCTTTTGCATAAATTTAATAAAATAAAACAAACACCCCTAACATTACAAACCCCCACCCCCAAAACCCACAAAATAAAACAAACCTAATCTACCCACTGCCCCGAAAAGGGCATTTGTATGGGCATTGCCCTTAAAAGGGCATTCAGCTCTTTTTCAGCCCATTAAAAATAAAAAAGTCCTAATCTAAAAAAAATAAAAAATAAAATAAAAAAAATCCCATTACAAAAAATAGCAAAAAAAATTATCCAAAATAATAAAAATTATTCCTATTCTAAAAAATAACCCCAAAATGAAAAAACTAATCTATAATAAACTACCAATAGACCTGAAAAGGGCCTTTTGTATGGCATTGCTCTAAAGTTAAAGGGACAGTCTACACCAGAATTTGTATTGTCTTAAAAGATAGATAATCCCTTTATTACGCATTCCCCAGTTTAGCATAACCAACACAGTTATAATAATATACTTTTAACCTCTGGGATTATCTTGTATCTAAGCCTCTGCAAACTGCCCCTTTTTTCAGTTCTTTTGACAGACTTGCAGTCTAGCCAATCAGTGCCTGCTCACAGATAACTTTACGTGCACGAGCACAGTGTTATCTATATGAAATATGTGAACTAACACCCTCTAGTGGTGAAAAACTGTTAAAATGCAATCTGAAAGAGGTGGGCTTCAAGGTCTAAGAAATTAGCATATGAACCTCCTAGGTTAAGCTTTTAACTAAGAATACCAAGAGAACAAAGCAAAATTGGTGATAACAGTAATTTGGAAAATTGTTTAAAATTACATGCTCTATCTGAATCATGAAAGTTTATTTTGGCCTAGACTGTCCCTTTAACAGCTCTTTTGCAAAAAAATAATACAAACCCCCACCCCCCAAAATAAAAAAAACCCTAATCTACCCATTGCCCTGAAAAGGGCATTTGTATGGGCATTAAGCTCTTTTACAGCTCATTTAACAAAAAAAAAAAGCCCTATTCTTAAAAAAATTAAAAACAACACCCCCCCAAAAAAACCCAAAACCTAACACTAACCCCAAAATCAGTACTCACAGTTGCTGAAGTCTGGCAAAAGATCTTCATCCAGGTGGGACCGGCATTTTCTATCTTCTTCATCCCTGCGGAGACGGAGCGGTCAGTGATTTGAACAGCTAACAGGATTTAAGCAGCTCTGATTCCTATTGGCTGATTTGAATTTTTCAGCCAATTGGAATGCAACGGTACCCCCAATATAAAAGGGGTACCTTGCATTGAATCCTCAGTGTGCGGCGGACGATCACATGAAGAGGACCTCCACGTCAGACAGATGGACCTCCGCGCATCCACCGACCACTACGCCTCCGCAGGGATGAAGAAGATAAAAGATGCCAGTCCCGCGATGGATGAAGATGGACTAGTCTGGATGAAGGTGCTTCACTGCTGGGATGAAGATCTTTTAGCAACTGTGAGTATGGATTTTGGGGTTACTGTTTTTTTTGGGGTGGCTCTTTTTTTAGATTAGGGCTTTTTTATTTTTAATGGGCTTAACCCCTTAATGACAACTGACGTACCAGGTACGTCATGCAAAAACTAACAGTTAATGACAATGGACGTACCTGGTACGTCAGTTGTCTAACAGAGTGCTGGAAGTGATCACAATCGCTTCCAGCAGCTCTGAGGGTATTGCAGTGATGCCTCAATATGGAGGCATCCTGCAATACCCCTTTACAAGCCTCCGATGCAGAGAGAGCCACTCTGTGGCCCTCTCTGCACTGGTAGTGATGCTGCCGTTGTCCGGGTGGGAGGGAGCGTGCGTGCGCGTGCACGTGCATGAACATAGTGCGCGTGCACGGGGGCGTGTGCACGAGACACGTGTGCACGATGCGCGCACATGTACACGTGCACACGCGGACATTAGCCACACTGACACCAATGAGGGCAGAAAGCCAGGGAAAGGTAAAAAAAATTTTTCCAAAAATAAATGGATCTGGCAAGGGGAGGGGGGTGGGGGTATTGTGGAGGGGCTGCTACACTACAGAAAGAGTTAATTAAAAAATAAAATAAAAATACTTTGTTTTTTGGGGCCAAAGTGGGTACTGGCAGACAGCTGCCAGTACCCAAGATGGCGGTAATTAGGTAGGGGAGAGGGTTAGAGAGCTGGAGGGGGGATCAGGGAGGTTGGGGCTAAGGCAGGGGTCCATCCCAGCTAAAAGATTTTATTATTTTTATTTAAAAAAAACCCAAAAAACTCTTATTTAGTACTGGCAGACTTTCTGCCAGTACTTAAGATGGCGGTAACAATTGTGGGGTGGGGGAGGGAAGAGAGCTGTTTGGGAGGGATCAGGGGGTGGGATGTGTCAGGTGGGAGGCTGATCTCTAAAATTAACCCTGCACGCTCCCTACAAGCTACCTAATTTAACCCCTTCACTGCTGGGCATAATTCACGTGTGGTGCGCAGCAGCATTTAGCGGCCTTCTAATTACCAAAAAGCAACGCCAAAGCCATATAAGTCTGCTATTTCTGAACAAAGGGGATCCCAGAGAAGCTTTTACAACAATTTCTGCCATAATAGTACAAGCTGTTTGTAAATTATTTCAGTGAGAAACCTAAAATTGTGAAAAATGTAAAGTGTTTTTTTATTTGCTCGCATTTGGCGGTGAAATGGTGGCATAAAATATACCAAAATGGGCCTAGATCAATACTTGGTGTTGTCTACTACACTACACTAAAGCTAAAATTAACCCTACAAGCTCCCTACAAGCTCCCTAATTAACCCCTTCACTCCTGGGCATAAAACACGTGTGGTGCGCAGCGGCATTTAGCGGCCTTCTAATTACCAAAAAGCAACCCCAAAGCCATATAAGTCTGTTATTTCTGAAAAAAGGGGATCCCAGAGAAGCATTTACAACCATTTGTGCCATAATTGCAGAAGCTGTTTGTAAATAATTTCAGTGGGAAACCTAAAGTTTGTGACAAAATTTGTGAAAAAGTGAACTTTTTTTTTTTTGATCGCATTTGGCGGTGAAATGGTGGCATAAAATATACCAAAATGGGCCTAGATCAATACTTTGGGTTGTCTTCTAAAAAAAAATATATACATGTCAAGGGATATTCAGGTATTCCTGACAGATATCGGGGTTCCAATGTAACTAGCGCTAATTTTGAAAAAAAGTGGTTTGGAAATAGCAAAGTGCTACTTGTATTTATTGCCCCATAAATTGCAAAAAAAGCAAAGAATGTGTAAACATTGGATATTTCTAAACTCAGGACAAAATTTAGAAACTATTTAGCATGGGTGTTTTTTGGTGGTTGTAGATGTGTAACAGATTTTGGGGGTCAAAGTTAGAAAAAGTGTGTTTTTTTCCATTTTTTCCTCATATTTTATCTTTTTTTTTTTTAGTAAATTATAAGATATGATGAAAATAATAGTATCTTTATAAAGTCCATTTAATGGCGAGAAAAACGGTATATAATATGTGTGGGTACAGTAAATGAGTAAGAGGAAAATTACAGCTAAACACAAACACTGCAGAAATGTAAAAATAGCCATTGTCATTAAGGGTAAGAAAATTGAAAAATGGTCCGGTCTTTAAGGGGTTAAAAAGAGCTGAATGACCTTTTAAGGGCAATGGGTAGATTACTTTTTTTTAAAATTTTGTGGGTTTGGGGGGTGGGGGTTTGTAATGTTAGGGGTTTATTATAGATTATGGGTTTTTATTTTGTGGTGTTTTTTGGAGATTTTTTTAAATGGGGTATTAGAATAGGAATAATTTTTATTATTTTGGACAATTTCGTTTGTTATTTTTTGTAATGGTAGTTTTTGTTATTTTTTGCAATTGTAGTTTAAATTTTTTTGTAATGTTAGTTTTTTTATTTTTAGTAATGTTAGGATTTTTTTTAGTTTAAGCTTAGGTTTTATTTTTATTTCACAGGTAAGATTGTATTTATTTTAACTATGTAGTTAGTAAATAGTAATATTGTAACTAGCTTAGGTTTTATTTTTATTTCACAGGTAATTTTGTATTTATTTTTTTTTAAAACAAGCTTTATTGTTCAGAACTTTCAACAGTACATAAGGAAGAGACACACAGTATGAAAGGACACTGAACCCAAATTATTTCTTTCATGATTCAGATAGAGCATTCCATTTTAAGCAACTTTCTATTTTACTCCTATTGTCAATTTTTCTTCATTCTCTTGCTATCTTCATTTGAAAAAGAAGGTATCTAAGCTATTTATTTGGTTTAGGACTGTGGACAGCACTTGTTTATTTGTGGGGGAATTTATCCACCAATCATCAAGAACAACCCAGGTTGTTCACCAAAAATGGGCCGGCATCTAAACTTACATTCTTGCATTTCAAATAAAGATACCAAGAGAATGAAGAAAATTTGATAATAGGAGTAAATTAGAAAGTTATTTAAAATTGAATGCTCTATCTGAATCACAAAAGAAAAAATTTGGGTTCAGTGTCCCTTGAATGATACAATGAGTAAGACATAGTCCATGCAACCGAATTAATGCCAGGGAGTTAACTATTTAACATTCTAGAGTCCCGTAGTTTATAACAGAGTCCCAATGTAGTTGCAAACTTGGAGTCCAGCGTATCCAGACACATGTGTCTCTTTCAAAAGCTTGATGTTTAATAATTTTTTCTTATTCAACAGAATAATTATACAACGTTAAACAAATCAAATGACTGCCAAAGCGTGCCAGACAGATATGCATGAAGCATTAGATTATTAGAGAAGTGGAAGGAAGGCAGAGAGAAAAAACTTTGGGGAGGGAGGAGAGAAACCCCCCCAAACAAAAACCCCTGATCCATGAGACTATTCACAGTTGCCAAACCATTTATATAGGAGTTCTTTTCCAGCTGGCCAGCATCATTTCATAGGTGACCAACTGGTTTGTCTTTAGGTAGCGCAGCCTCCATCCACCGACATCCGCCACTCCTCTAATGTTGATATGTTTGTCATTTTCCATTTTTTTTTAAATAATTTTTTTTGCTCCTGTGAGCATTATCAATAGGAGTGCCTGAATATGTGTTTCTTTAAATTTTGGGAGGTGTAGGAAAAGCATTGTGTCAGGTGTGCATGGAATGTTTATGTGTGACCTCTCCGACACTTGTGCTATTACCTCAGACCAGAAGCCTGAGACCCTCAGCAGGACCACCAAATATGTAATAATGAACCAGTCTCCCTGCATCCTCTCCAACACAAAGGGCTGGCTAAAGGGTAAAGCTTGTGGAGCCTGGCCGGGGTGAGATATCATCTACTCAACAGCTTTAAGTGGATTTCTTGCACATTACCTGATACAGAGGAGTGTTTTGTCAGTGTAAACAATGTGAGCCACGCTTCCTGTTTGTTGTCTGTATTGAGTTCCCTGTCCCAAGCTCTAGTATACGTAGGAAGATAACTATCGTGCACTCCAATCATTAGTTTATATATTGAGATTAACCGCCTTTGTGGTCTATTCGCTATACACAGATGTTCAAATGGAGTGAGATCCCTTCCCAATCTGTCTTTATGTGTATGGTGTGAGAAAAAATGTACCAATTGATTGTACCTTAACCATGATGAAAAAATATCGCAATTTATTGCAATCATCTGATGCTGTGTGTATATTTTCCCGTTCTCTATAATATTATGCAAGCAGCCCATTTTGAGATGATAAGGTTTACCGGGACGTGTTCCCATCTTGTAGTATGGCAGCTCGGGGTTCTCTATGATCGGTATTAGTGGGGAAGTTCTAGCTGAAATATTTGTGTTAGTGGCAATTACTTTATCCCACTCATGGAGTATTTCTGATGTTATCTGGTATCTGCCTAACATCTTAGGGTGGTATGTTAAAGGAATCCATGCTAATGTACCAACGTTATTAAGTTTGAAGATTTGTCCATCTAGTCTAACCCAAGCCTTATGTGTTGTGTTTTGGGACCATTACACTATACGCTGTAATAATATGGCCTGTCAATAGGCCAATAAGTCAGGAAAATCCAGACCGACCCTATCACTCGATAGGTACATCATTCTCCTAGGGACTCTTGGTTTTGTACCGGACCACACAAACTGCTCTAGTATTATTTGTAATTGAGGTAAATAGTCTCTTGGAAGGGAGATCGGTATAGTCTGCATAATATATAAAATACGAGGAAGGATATTCATCTTTATCATTCCTATCTTTCCTAGCCACGAGAGAGGCTTATTTTTCCAAGATGATAGGTCTCTTGTGATTTCCTCTCGTATTCTTATATAATTGTCTTTATATAAATCTTGTGACCTAGATGTGAGGTAACTACCTAGATATTGTAGTTGCTTGGTGTTCACAGAGATTTTAAATTCAGATTTTAGCCGGTGTATGTGTTCAGGGGGTGCATTAATATTCAGAAGCTCAGATTTCGCTAGGTTAAGATGAAAGTTTGAAAGTGTTCCGTATGTTTCTATTTCTGTAAGGAGTTCCGGAACCAAAGTTTCGACATTAGTAAGGGTATACAGAATATCGTCCGCATATAAGGCCTGTTTGTGCTCCGTGTCTCCCACCTTCACTCCCGTTATTTTAGTGTTGTTTTACTTTATGAGCCAAGGCCTCCATCGAGAGGGCAAACAGGAGGGGGGACAGAGGGCACCCCTGCCTAGTGCCATTTGTAATCTTGAAAGCTTCTGATAATGTACCATTTACCCGGACCCTAGCGCTAGGAGATGTATATAATGCAAATATCATGTATAAAAAAGAGCTAACAAAATTCGTCTCCATAACCCGGCGCAGAAAAAGCCAATTGACACAGTCGAAGGCCTTCTGCCTTTGGCAAAATTGAGTAACTGCAATACTTTTGCGGTATTATCAAGTGCCTCTCTCCCAGGCATAAAGCCCACCTGGTCCGTTGATATAAGGTAAGGGAGGTATTTGTTCAACCTTTTTGCTAATATTTTGGCCAGAATCTTTATATTTGTATTTAATAAAGATATCGGTCTAAAATTACCCGGGGTCGTGGGCGTCTTTCCAGGCTTAGGTAGTATCGTAATGTGTGCTTTGAGCATTGAATCTGCTAATGTTGAGCTGTCGCCTAAGTTGTTAAATAATTGCAGCATCTGTGGTGCCAAAGTTGTGAGGAACGTCTTATAGTATTTTGTCGTGAGCCCATCCGGGACAGGGCTTTTTCCTCTAGGTAGATCTCTAACTGCCTGTATCAACTCCTCCTGTGTGATAGGTGCATCTAATATATCTGCGTTAGCTTTTTCTAACTTAGGTAACCCCACCTTAGATAGGTATTCTTCTATTTCTTGCCCTCTCAAGGTTGCCCGTGCTGCTTGCGCATTTGTGTCGGGTGTTTTCGAGATGTTATACAAGTTGTCATAATAAGAATGGAAAGCCATAGCTATGTGTTTATTGCTTTTAAGTTTAGAGCCATTTGCCAGGTCCAACCTGTCCAAGAAGTTTGCCTGGTTTATTTCCTCCTTCATAATATTGCTGCTTAATCATGAGCATCTTGCGCTGGTAAGCTGCTGCTTAATGATGTTTAAGCTTGGTTCTAGTTGTATTAAATAAGCGTTTGGTATTCGCGTCATTAGGGTCCTGCTTATGTTTCCTTTCCAATGTAGTGACACTGTGTAGTAACTGTGTGTGGACTTCTCTATATTGCCTGAGCAATCTAGCTTTATGCCTTAGGAACTCGCCCCTTATAACGCACTTGTGCGCTTCCCAAACGTTTGACCTCGAAGTGTGTTCAGGGTAATTAAGAGTAAAATGTTCTGCGAGGGATTTCCGAATATCAGTTTTGATCAGCGATTTTTCTAAAAGTGTTTCATCCAATCTCCAGATGTATGCAGTTGGGGGTACATCTGGCCACTGGATTGTACACATGACTGGGGCATGGTTTGACCACGTTATTGGGCCTATGTCGCACGTACTAACCATGTCCAACCCCCCTGTGTCAGTTAGAATATAATCAATGCGTAAATATTTGTTATGTGGTGGGGAATAAAATGTAAAGTCTTTAGTGTTTGGGTTCAGCGTTCTCCACATATCGTGGAGTAGTAATTCAGAGAGAGTGGTTTTGACCTTTTTGGTTATCCTATTGGGTACGCTGGAGGTACCTGCTGATGTGTCAATGTGAGGTTCCAGCGGGAAGTTAAAATCTCCAGCCACATACACCGGTCCTTTTGCATGGTCCAGTATAATTTTAGATACATTCTTTATGAATTGGTGTTGGGCCACATTAGGTGCGTATAGTCATAAGAGTGATAGGGTGTTCATATAGTGTGCCCACCAAAACCAGGTGTCTACCCTCCGAGTCCCTCTCAATGTGTGTGATCAATATGCCTACAGAGCATTTCTTTGTGGGTCCCGAGGAAAAGTATGCTGTTGGGTATGTGGTGTTAAACCACTTAGGTTCTTTATCCCTGCAAAAATGTGTCTCTTGGACAAACACTATATGGCTGTGTGGATTGTTACCTGGATTGTTGTTGGTAGTAAATGTGAGGTTATGTGAACCCCACCTACTTTTGTGGTAAGCCATCCTGAAAAAAGAAAAGAAAAAAAAAAAAAGGGGAGGGGGGAGGAAGGGGAGCCAGAGGGAGAAAACAGGAATTAGATTAATGCTGGCACACAATAGTCTGCTCTAGATGTATAACACCATAATCAAAATTACAAATATTGAATAAGCTCTCCTGTAGACAACACCTTCTAAGGTAGCGTCCCTAAAAGGAAAACACGTATATCAATGTAACCGGTACCTACTGGGGTAGTAGCCCTTAGGCTAATATAACTCTATGAAGACTGAACCTTCTCCTAGATGACTAAACCTGTCGTCCAGGGTATTGAATGCATATGGCAATAGGGGTAAAAGGGGGTTGAGGGAATGGTTGAGGGCAGAGGGAGGAGAGAGGTAGGAAATGAGATGGAGTTATAAATGCGGAGGGGAACCAGGAGCAGTGGGGACAATACTATTCACTTTATCCTACTCTAAACATAACGTCAAAGTTGTGTAGACAATAGTGCTTAAGTGATCCTTCAAGGGTACCCACCACATATCTTTTTTCCCCTTGTCAAGGTTAACGCACATCAGGAGTAACCCTTTAGTAAATGTGACATTAAAATCAGGTGCAACTACCTAACTCAAATAACAGATTGGCATAACAAATACAGATAGGTTAACTTGGTACCCATCTTATAATTTTCATAAATCGCCCACCTTAAGTAAGTAGGCCAAACGGTTCAGAAAAGGATACCATGTCAAGTCGCAACTTGATAAGCACATGAGTAACTGTCTCTGTAGAAAACCTGCATCCCCATTAGGACTCATTTCCTCTAGGATCTAGTGTAGTTGGTTCTTGTACTCCAGAAGATTCCTTGTCCCAATTACCTGTGGGGGGGTCCCCCAATATTTCCAGCAACAGTTCTGAATAGAACATGTGCAGATCGGATCCTGGTCGGAATATGACAGTCTTGTTGTTGTTTGCTGCTATCAGTGACACCGCGAAGCCCCAGCGGTATTGTATTTTAATTGCTCTCAATTTTGTGGTTATATGTCTAAGCTATCTTCCTTTTTGAAGTGTGACTGGCAAAAGGTCTGAAAACAACTGGATCTCTTCACCGGCATGATGAACCGGGTGTTTGGCTCTAGCACATCTGAGAAGTTCTTTTTTGTCTTTAAAGTTTAGAAACTTTACTATATCGTCTCTGGGTGGTCCTTTGGGCAGAGGTTTGGGCCTCAATGCTCTGTGTGGACACTCCATGATGATCTTGGGCGATGAGGGAGTCCCCTTGATAGTGCGTGATGTGAAGAAATGAGGGTTGGCGCTTACTTTAAATCCTATATGCCTGGTGGAAAGAAACTACTCCTCCTCAGTAGTTTTAGTGAAAACAAGAGTGATAAAACAGAAAAACCACTGGCGCTATAAGGAACAAGCTAGGATTTAAACTACCTATTATGTGTGAATATCACCTTACTAGGTATAACGCGTAAGATAAATAGCTAAGGTGGGACATTTTAAATGAGTCTCTATGAGATAAAATAAACTCAAAATATAAATCTCTATGAGATGTAGTCAACTCAAAGTGTGAACCAAATATTGGAAATAGGATATATAAAGGTATATCAAATAATGTGGTATGTGTACAAAAACAAAGTCTGTATATACAGACAGTATAATGGTTGTGTGATGAAAGAAAGAATGAGATAATTAAGAGTAAAAATTATCTTATTTAATAACCTTTAAAACAATATTAAAAACAAATACAAGTAGATTAAAACATAGGGATGTCTCCCTGTGGGAATCTGGCATACGTGGTTTAAACAGTCTGTTTGACCTGAAGAAAATAGAAAAGTTAGTACGTAGAAGCTGGATAGATATAGCCACTCTTTGGTGTGTAGCAGTCACAGTATATAAACCGTAAGGTACCTTACTAATGTCCGTTGAAAATCGGAGTAACCTCTGGGTAGGTGTGCCGCTTCTTTGAGCATCTGTGTATGTGGGGTTCTTTCTCGGCTTGATACAGAACCGCAAACCTCAGATGCTATTGGTGGTTGAGAGGCACACCCCTCTTTCGATTGGTAGTGAGAGTACACGCTGGATTTTATGCGTGTAAGTTTGCTGGACTCTCTTGATGATATTCTTAAGGTGGTTGTTTGTCTTCTGCTTGGACAAGCTAGAGCATATAAACTTGCAATTTTTTGAAATCCGCTGTAATTGCGGTGATGATGTTTGCACTTAGTCGTTTGCTGTTCAGATCCCTGGTCCTCACAGTGGCTTTTTCTCCTAAATCGTAGAAATTATAGTCCACAGGAGGGGCTGGATCGCAGCTTTTAAGTGTAAAACAATATAGAGTCCACGCGTTTTCACACTAAGAGGGCTTTATCAATTATCATTATCTTGATAAAGCCCTCTTAGGGTGAAATGCGTAGAATTTACTCCAGACTCATCATCACCATCATTTGGAAATATCGACAATTGTTTTACACTTAAAAGCTGCGATCCAGCCCCTCCTGTGGACTATAATTTCTACGATTTAGGAGAGGTATTTACTCAGCGGTCTAGCTGGATTGCTCTTTTCTACCTTAGCAGATTTTTTACTAGGCATTACCCAACACACTACACTAAATGCTGTCCAACAAATGTGCCTCCCAGGTTATTAGTTGCAGTCCCGTGTTTTTATGTTCAGTTCAATGTGGGTGTACGTATACCCTTGGCCTGCAAGTGTTAGAGGACCTCCAAGCAGTTGCCAACTAGCCCCATGGTAGCCAGAAGTATTATGCCCAACAGTTCTTTCACAGCCTAATATTTACTCAGACCCCTGAGATATATGTTCACTAAGATGCAGGGGGTATTTAAGTATGCCTATCCTGCTCTTAAATTAATATAATCTCAAATATATTTGCTGGATTGAGTATGTCCATTCAATATAACATGAAGGATTAATAAGAGTGGTAATAGTTCTCTTCCAGATAATAAACTGGTCAATGTGGAAAGAAAGGTCAGAGAATAACTTTTTGCTTATTAGCGTTGTATAAGAAAACAAAACTCAAAGAAAGCAGGTTAACTAGACGTGACAAATCTAGGAGCACTAATGTTTTGCCAGCTCCCAAGTAGTGTAAATATAATTTTTTTTCTTCTGATTTTTACGATCACTACAGAGCTGTGTGGGCCGTGAGGCCGTTCTGAGTCTGCTGATGCTTCTCTCCGTCCTTATGTAATTAACAGCTGTGCCACAGTGCAGTAAAATGGCGCCAAGGGTGTAATAAGTGTTGTCACTATATCAGCCCCTCCAGTGTCTCTGTCCTCTGTTGTTTCCCCTTTGCCGATTATCTGGCTGTCTGTTAGGGGAGTTATTTACAGTTTCCCACGATTTAGTGTCTCAAAACTTCTGGTGCAGTCCACTTACCGGCTCATGCTCTAATCTAGATTGCCGGGTCTATGGCCGCAAGTGACACACGCACCTCTGCCACCAATGTGCAATGATTTGTAGTATCCTCCCAACCCAGCTGGCATGTTAGTCCAGCTCTGCAGTTCAGGTAGTCTGTGCATCTGTGGTTATTGTGCTAAGCCATCAGCCTACTACCGTTGCCTTAGACTCAGCCCTGTATTAGTTCTCCAGCTATCGTGCCTTCCGTAGAACTATTGTGGTCTCTTTTTTTTTTCTGTGCAGTGTTCCTAGGGAAGTGTTGGGGTAGAAGGGATAACTATCTAAAGGGTTTATGCCATATTATGAAGTTATATTGCCTTAGGGTTTTGGAGCTCCTTCAGAACATAGCCATATGCCTGCGTGGCTAAGCTCCACCCCGTTTGTATTTATTTTTAAATAGGTAGTTAGTTAATAATTGTAACTTTAATTTAGGTGTATTTTAATTATGTTAAAGTAATGGGGTGTTAGGTTTAGGGGTTAATCTAGTTTAATTTAGGTAGTTGCAATGTGGCTACAATTTAGAGGTTAATAGGATTAGTTAGTGTCGGCGATGTCGGAGAACTGCGGTTTAGAGGTTAATAGGTTTAGTTAGTGTCGGTGATGTCAGGGAACTGCAGTTAAGGGATTAATAGCTTTATTTAGTGTTTTAGTTAGTGTCAGCGATGTTGGGGAACTTCGGTTCAGAGGTTAATAGCTTTAGTTAGTGTCAGCGATGAATGGGAACTGCGGTTTAGATTAGAACAATGAAAAATTCCAAATATGAATAAAGAATGGATCTGAAAATTTGGAAACTGGTTTATTCATTTTTCGTTATGGTGCCGATTCGGAAATTCAGATTAATTGGAATCTCCCAAAATTCCTCCGAAACAAATTGCACATATCTATTCTTCACTTTCAATACTTCTCAGCGTCAGCTCAAGCCTTTGCCAGTCATTTCAATAACAAAATCGACTCTCAGCATACTTCCATTCTCTCACCCCCTCAAACGCTCACACTCAACCACAACCCACATAGCAATACATTTAGTTCTTTCTACCCTGTTACTGAGGAAGAAGTTTCTGCACTTATATTGTGCTCTCACCTCACTACCTGTCCCCTTGACCCTATCCCCTCAGAGCTACTCCCCTCCCTCTCTTCTACCCTTACCCCTATACTAACACACATTTTTAACCTCTCCCTCAGCACTAACATATTTCCCTTATCTCTTAAGCATGCACTGGTCACACCTATCCTCAGAAAATCTTCTCTCGATCCAACCTCCGACCTATTTGCCTACTCCCTCTTGTCTCAAAGCTTCTCGAAAAGCTAGTATATGCACGTCTATCCCATTTCCTTACATTAAACTCCTTGACCCACTGCAATCTGGATTTCGTCCCCATCACTCCAGAGACAGCAATTGTTAAGGTTACCAAGACCTACTTACAACAAAATCAAAAGGCCATTTTTCTCTGCTTATCCTGCTTGATCTGTCCGCAGTCTTGATACTGTTGATCAACCTCTTTTGCTCCAAACCCTATAATCCTTAAAGGGACACTGTACCCAAAATTTTTCTTTTGTGATTCAGATTGAGCATGAAATTTTAAGCAACTTTCTAATTTACTCCTATTATCAATTTTTTTTCTTTCTCTTGGTATCTTTATTTGAAATGCAAGAATGTAAGTTTAGGTGCCGGACCATTTTTGGTGAACAACCTGGGTTGTCCTTGCTGACTGGTGGATAAATTCATCCACCAATAAAAAAGTGCTGTCCAGAGTACTGAAACCAAAAAAAGCTTAGATGCCTTCTTTTTAAAATAATGATAGCAAGAGAACGAAGAAAAGTTGATAATAGGAGTAAATTAGAAAGTTGCTTAAAATTGCATGCTCTTTCTGAATTACAAAAGATTTTTTTTGGGTACAGTGTCCCTTTAAGCATTTATGACACAGCCCTCTCGTGGTTCTCTTCCTACCTGTCTAACCGTACTTTTAGTGTAGTCTTCTCTGTCCCCTTCTCTTCTCAATCTACACGTCATCATTAGGTTTTCCTAATAAGTCCCATGGGTTCCAATATCATTTTTATGCTGACGACACCCAAATCTACTTATCTGCACCAGACCTATCTCCTTCCTTGCTAACCCCTGTCACTAACCGTCTTTCTCACATCTCTTCCTGGATGTCCTCTCACTACCTCAAGCTAAATCTCTCTAAAACTGAGCCTCTTATCATAAGGATTCCGGATGAACACTGGGCCTAGAAGCTGTTTGATATAAACTAACATCACAGACAGCGGATTGGAAGCTGGTCTGCAACAAACTGGTAACCATTTGTGTCCAAGAACATTCACTTTTGTACTCCATATACTCGGCAGATCCGAGCGAAGAAAAGTTTCATCTTGCAGCACCTTTTGAAACAGAAGACACGTACAAGGATTGGTTGTCTTAGAACCACGTGACCGCTGAGACGTAGTAACGGCTGAAGAACGCTGATTACGAAAAACACAGTGGTACTGTTATAACTGTGGATACTTTGGATTAAAGGTACTGTAAATTGATACTAAAACAGGAAAAACACTTTTTGGATATAACCCAAGCGGATACATATTCTTTCACATAGTTGCAAGAATAAACATTTTAATTGCAGGAATATTCCTATAAGATTAATTTTTTTAAAGAAGTTGTGGCCACAACTTTTGTTTTCATAGTGTATTATTATTTAATGCTACATTTGTGCTTTATGTGTAAAAGATTGTAGTCTATATATTATATATGGTTCCATCTAATAACCACAACGTGAACAGCTATATGTTTAGCCCCGAACAGGGATATTATACACACAATGTGTAGAGTCTATAACGTTATCCTCTCATTTTTTATCTTACTTGTATACCTTTTTTAATCATACTTAGATACCTTTAGCCTGTATGTTTTATGGGCACCACTCTCTATGCATTTATTTTGATTATATCTTACTTTAACATGTGTGAGAAGATCACGTTTTTTAGAGTGTGCTAAAAGGATTTCAGACTAGTGGGATCTAAAGACTGTTTTGTTTTGCACATGTTCATACTAATAGCCTGTGGGCTTTGAAGGTGCAAAGTAGTTACCTTCGTACCTCAGCGGCAACAACTTGCTTAGAGTATACTTGCCCATCCCTGCAGTGCAAGTACAATGCCAAGGATATATAACAAGTAACAGCACCTACACCCCAGGGGAATGGTGGATAATTCCAAATTTCTCCTGGGAGGCCTGCAACATTTCCCTGTGAAAAGATCTTTCACTGCCTGGCTGATAACTCTTTGTTTACCTGTCTGTGTGAAATGAAACTATGAGGAGGAAACGGGTCTCAGATCGGTTAGAGAAGCCCTCTCAACGAAGAGTAGGTCATCACTTCAATAAATAACTCACTCCATCACGTAAGCAAACAAATGTGAGGATTCAGGGTAGTGGGAGGGATTTAACCTTTTAACGCCGTTATGCCGTTCTATTCCGTCATATTTACACTGGGCTTTAAAGCCGTTATGACGGAATAGAACGTCATATCAAACGGCTGTCCTGAAGCCTTCTGCGCTTCAAGGACTTGATCGCGGTCTGGAGGGCGTTCCTAGGGTTGTAGGGACGCCCCCCAGATGCGATCCAATAATTGAAATCTCGCGATTGTATGCACGATCGCGTAGTTTCAATTTGTCTACATCGGAACAGGTGTTCCGATGTAGACACTTTAACCCTGTCACGAAAGGGTTAAATCTCAGGGAATTTGGGGTGTGTTTGTTTCCTCCTAGTGGACTTTCACTATCTGATTAAATAAAAACCTTGATTTGGGAGGTCGATAACACAGGTTAGCACTGATCAGCCAATAAGTTGCAAACATACTTTGTTAACATTTAGGAGCTTGTGTCTTAACATGCAAAATACATTGTACATTGTGTCATTAAAGGGACATGAAACCCAAAATTTTCTTTAAAGGGACAATTAACCCAAATTTTTTCTTTTGTGATTCAAATAGAGCATGCAATTTTAAGCAACTTTCTAATTTACTCCTATTATCAATTTCTCTCTTGCTATCTTTATTTGAAAAAAAAAAGACAGCTAAGCTATTTTTTGGTTCAGTCCCTGGACAGCACTTGTTTATTGATGGGTACATTTATCCACCAATCAACAACAGCAGCCCAGGTTGTTCACCAAAAATGGGCAAGCATCTAAACTTACATTTCAAATAAAGATACCAAGAGAATAAAGTAAATTTGATAATAGGAGTAAATTAGAAAGTTGCTTAAAATTGCATGCCCTATCTGAATCATGAAAGAAAAAAAATTGGGTTCAGTGTCCCTTTAATAATTCAGATAGAGAATAAAATTTTAAACAACTTTCTAATTTACTTCTATTATCTCATTTGTTTTATTCTCTTGGTATCATTTGTTGAATGAGCAGCAATGCACTACTGGTTTCTAACTGAGCACATGGGTGAGTCAATGAAAATCTGTATTTATATGCAGCGACCAATCAGCAGCTAGATCCTAGGTTTTTTGCTGCTCATGAGCTTGCCTAGATAAACCTTTCAGCAAAGGATAACAAGAGAAGGAAGCAAATTAAACAATAGAAGTAAATTAGAAAGTTTAAAATTGTATTATCTAAATCATGAAAGAAAAATTTTGGGTTCCATGTCCCTTTAAGCGGTTATTAAGGGTTATTTGATCCCAGTAAAAGCACAGGTCAACTCAACATGCGTTACTCCAGGAGGCTTTAGACCATGGATGGGGAACCTTCCCCCTCAAGTTGTTTCAGAACTACATTTCCCATGATGCTCAACTGGACTTCACAGATGACGGTCTTCACTGTGTTCCATGGTATATCTAATGCCTTGGAAATTCTTTTGCACCCTTCTCCTGACTGATACCTTTTAACAATGATATCCCTCTGATGCTTTGGAAGCTCTCTGTGGACCATGGCTTTTGCTGTGGGATGCGACTAAGAAAATTTCAGGAAAGACCAACTAGAGCAGCTGAACTTTATTTGGGGCTAATCAGAGGCACTTTAAATTATGGCAGGTGTATGCTGACTCCTATTTAACATGATTTTGAATGTGATTGCTTAATTCCGAACACAGCTACACCCCCAGTTATAAGAGGGTGTGCACACTTATGCAACCACATTATTTTAGTTTTTTTTGTTTTCTTCCCTCCACCTAAAAGATTTTGTTTGTTTTTCAATTGAGTTGTACAGTTTATAGGTCACATTAAAGATGGAAAAAGTTCTGAAATTATTTATTTTTGTCTAATTTTTTTACATCACAGAAACCTGACATTTTAACAGGGGTGTGTAGACTTTTTATAGCCACTGTAGGTCGGTCTTGCAGCTGGTGCAAACATACTTTGTTTAGTTAGTGTCATTTTAACTTCTTAGTTTGAGTTTGGAAATCCTTCTTTGGAATGAATTGTAGTACAATGAGTCACAAACAGCTGCACACTAGTAACATTATTTAATGTTTAAAAACCAAACATAATAGGAATATACAAATACAAATGTACAAAAATAGCATAGAGGGGAACATTTCCACAAACACTGTCAAACACAAAACTTTTTATATAACAAAAAAACCCACCATATATATTAGGAAACTGTGCAAAAAAGTATAATACAGCTACAATCCAAAAGTACAATTGTCAAGTCTATTGTATTTGGTTCTATAAAAAATACAATGTACAAAATTTTCCAGATTAACTCTACAAAGTGGATTAGCGTTAAGTGCACAATAGAAAATAGACATCAATTTAATCTTTGGAAAATAATTTGCAGCTTATTAAAGTTTTGTTTCCAGAACAAACGATTAACAGGACTATTTGCTATAATTCTCACTTTGAGAAGATTATCTCAAGTTATTGTGTAGAAGAGAAAATCAAGATATTGGAAACAGTGTGTAGAATTTCTGGAATTCTCTTCTGCTAGGTGATGGCTATGTCAGTTTTTCAAATGTAATTCTTGCTGTGCTTTGAGACAGTAGAATAGCCCTTAGCACAATGTTCCTAAGGAACAGTGTGCAACAAAGTCCAAAACACATCAACACTTCATCAAAGCTCAGCAAGGCTCATATTTAAAAAGGAAACCAAGAACATAGAACACTAACTACAGTATGCCGAAAAGCATTATTTGAATACAAAGACGTTTAAAGCGACATTCAAACGCAAAAAATATATGCTCTAAATCACTAGTGCCTATTACCAAAAAGGTAACGTCCCACTTGCAAGCAATGTTATTCTTAAAGGGTTGTAAAATATATATTTTTTCTTTCATTATTCAGATAGATCTCACAATTTAAACACCTTTACAATTTACAGTGGGTATTGAATAGAATCACCCCCCTTGAAAATAATCACATTTTGTTGCTTTGCAGTCTGACATAAAGACGGACACAGTTTTTGTTTATCCAGTTGTAATTACTCAGTGCAACTTATAACATCCGAGTGAAAGATATTACACCAACATGTCAGGCAAAAATAAAGAATTCAAAAACAGAATCACTGAGATGGAAAAAGCATCACCCCCTCCTAAAATTACTTTTAAACTCAATCAGGTGTAGCTAATCGCCTTCTCAAAGGCACACACAAAGCCATTTGACCTTCAACTGTGATCAGCTGTGGGAATATTGATTAGCTCAGCATAAAAAGAGCTTTCCTGGAGCATCTCAGCTCCTGGTAACGCAACTGAAGCAAATAATCAACTAGGGGTGGCAAGGCACTGTCAAAAGATCTCCGGGATAATGTTGTGGACAGGCACAAGTCAGGAGATGGATGCAAGAAAATATCAAAGGCTTTATCAATGCCTGGAAGCACAGTGAAGTATACTATTAAGTAGTGGAAGGTATTTGGTACAACACAGACCCTCTCTGGATCAGGATGTCGCTCCAAACTGGATGAAAGAGCCAGGAGGAAACTGGTCAGAAAAGGCTACCAAGAGGCCCACAGCAACTCTGAAGCAGTTGCAGGAATTAATGACAAAGAGTGGTCATTTTGTGCATGTGACAAAAATATCACAAATTCTCCACAAATGTGGCTTGTATGGGAGGGTGCAAGAAAAAAGCCACTCCTCAAGAAAGGACACATGTAGTTACGATTGAGCTTTGGTATAACACACCTAGGAGATTCTGAGGCCACATGGAAAAAGGTGTTATGGTCAGATGAGACAAAAATTTAATTATTTGGCCTCAACACCAAACAATATGTCTGGAGGAAATCCAATACAGCTTACCATCCAAATAACACCATACCTACAGTAAAGTATGTTGGTGGTGATATCCTGTTATGGGGGTGTTTCTCTGTAGCAGGCAATGAAGCACTTGTCAGGGTAGAGGGAATAATGGATAGGGCAAAATACTGTCAAATTCTTGAGAAAAATCTGCTGCCCTCTGCCAGGAAGTTGTCAATGCGAAGGTTTATCTTCCAACATGACAATGACCCAAAGCACACAGCAAAAAGGACCACATAGTGGTTGAAGTTGGAAAAGGTGAATGTCCTTGCATGGCCTAGTCAAAGCCCAGACTTAAATCCCATTGAATATCTGTGGCATGACTTGAAGACCGCAGTCCACAAACGGTTACCATCAAATAACAGAACTGGAGCAGTTCTGCAAAGAAAAATGGGGAAATATTGCACCGCCTAGATGTGCAAAGTGAGTAGAGACATAGCCCAACAGACTAAAGGCTGTAATTAAAGCAAAAGGTGGTTCAACAAAATACTGACACAAGGGGGTGATCCTTTTTCCAATTCAGTGATTCTGTTTTTGAATTGTCTTTATTTTTGCCTGACATGTTGGTGTTATATCTTTCACTTGGATGTTATAAGTTGCACTGAGTAATTACAACTGGATAAACAAAAACTGTGCCAGTCTTTATTTCAAGCTGCAAAGCAACAAAATGTCATTATTTTCAAGGGGGTGATTCTTTTCAATACCCACTGTACTTTTATTATCTAATTTCCTTTGTTCTCTTGGTATCCTTTGTTGAAAAGAATACCTAAGTAGACTTAAGACCTGGGAGCTAACTGCTGATTGGTAGCTGCACATATATGCATTTTGCCATTGGCTTACTATGTGTTCAGCTAGCTCCCAATAGTGCATTGCTGCTCATTCAATAAAGAATACGAAGAGAATGAAGCAAAACTCATAACAGCAGTAAATTGTAAAGTTGCTTAAAATTGTATGTTTTATCTGAATCATGAACAAAAAAGGTTTGGGTTTCATGCCTATTTAAGCAGGAAATTGCCAGTGGATGATAACTACTCCTGATTGCCTTTGTTCGGTTTGTCCTCTGCAATGCTTTACCTATGGTTTTAGCCACCTTAAATAGAACCAGTAATGCAAAAAGTTACATGCCCTGAAGATTTAGAGCATAGAATTTTTGCATACGACACTTGTATCCTGAATCATGGCGTTTTCAGCCATTATGTTCTAAACAGTAAGATTGTCTTGAAAAAGGCTGTCTAGAACAGCCGAAACGTCAACTTTGCTATGTTGTGAAATACATAAATAAAAGGAAATATTTTTGGAAAAGACCTGTGAGTGCCCTCCCACTTCTTATCCTGATTTGAGGAGTCGCCTGGGCAATTCATTGATGAAAGGGGAGTGAGTGCATGTCTCTTTTGGATTGTGTGTGTGTGTGTGTGTGTGTATGTATATATATATATATATATATATATATATATACACACACATATATATATATATATATATATATATATATATATATATATATATATATATATATATACACATATATACACACACATATATATATATATATATATATATATATATACACACACACACACATATATATATATATATATATATATATATATATATACACATATATACACACACACACATATACACACATACATACATACAGTGCTTATATATCTTGTGGGCGTTTCATTTTTTCTTCATATAACATTTTTAGATTTTTAAAGAGGCATAAATTCCTTGGCTACCAGAGAATTCTGCAATTCATTGTATAATAATTGAAATACAGCATTTTATCGTTTATTACTGGTTGTATGGTTGTTATTGCCCAGAATACAGCTTTTTTGTTTCTATGCTGGTGGAGATATGTCTCTGTCCAACAATTAACCTGTGGGATTTGTCCCTATTTACTTGTTGGTAATATTTGCCTAAGGATGAATTCAATCTCAGTTAAACAGTTTCAAGTGAATCTCTTCTCAAGCAAACAATATGCATTTGTTGTGCTTTCATATGTGTGATAGGATGTTATTGATTTACCTGTCCCTTTAAAAACTACAGCTATATATGCAAAAGAAAATACATAGCATGCTGTTTCTGGTACTGATTATTGAATGTTAACAAATATTCAATTACTGTTACAGTCAGACATAATATATTTGTTAAAAAAATAATATCTTTTAGGTTCAGACCTAACAGATGACACCAAGATATGGGCTTGTGGTAATGAACTTGACTACTTTCTGTAACATATTAAATGCCTTAAAGGGATACTAAATCCAATTTTTTTCTTTCATGATTCATATAGAGCATGATATTTTAAGCACCTTTCTAATTTACTCCTATTATCAATTTTTATTTGTTCTCATGCAATCTTAATTTGAAAAAGCAGTACTGTAAGCTTTAGAGCCGGACCATTTTTTGTTCAGCACCTGGGTAGCACTTGCTGATTTGTGGCTAAATGTAGCAAACCAATCAGCAAGCTCTACCAAGGTGCTGAACTAAAAATGGGTCGGCTCCTACCCTTTTATTACTGCTTTTTCAAATCAAGATAACACGAGAACAAAGAAAAATTAATAATAAAAGTAAATTAGAAAGTTGCTTAAAATTGCATGCTCTATCTGAATCATGAAAGAAAAAAATGTGGGGTTAGTATCCCTTTAAGCCCTATGTGCCTGTAGCAGTGTGTATCTTTGTAAAGCAATTTCACTTGAATATGAATACTGAATATTTGCCAATCCCGAGTTTTTGCCTCTAAAAACACACACATTTCAGCACACAAAACCCCTGCACTTTAATAGCCACTCCATATTTACCCCATCCACACTCCCCATACAACACAGCAGATTAAATTATACTACAGTTCAAACATTATCAATATGGGCTACATATGTGGCAATAACGGTTTTCATGACCAGCCTGACTTGGATTCTAGACCACAGATATATTGCTGGCACTTTTCTGCAGTAGGATAATTTAATAAAGTTTAGTTTATTTTATAGTAGACATGAGCATTCCTCTATCTCGGGCCACTTTAAAATGTCAAAGATGGAAGACACATTTGGCAATTTCTGAGCCAGATTTATTCTTGTGAAAGTGCAACACACTAGTATCTGTGAAAATCTAGATCTTAGTGTGTTGCACTTTAACAAGAATAAATTACGCTCCGAAAATTGCCGAATGTGGCTTGCAGCCGCCATCTTCGGCATTCAGATCGGCCCAAAATAGACAAATGCACATATCTATTTGAAAGGTAAACATTTAAAAAAATTTTTAAATATAGTTTGAAAATAAAAACGCAGTGGGGACAATTTTAAAAAAATGAATATGGTAATAGTATGAAGTTTATTAAAAAATAAATAAAAAGTGAGCTTCCTTTATAGTTCACTAATAAAATATACCCAATGGGTTAATTAGAAGAAATACACATTTTACCAAGGGAATCAGGTTTAAACCTTAACATGTAAAATACATTTGTTAAGATTTTGCCATCCTATAAGTTATTTCTAAGATAAGTGGAATGTAAACGTTCATTGCATATATGTAAGATGAAAAAGCGCTTATACCTATAAACTGACACTTTTTACTATAACTTACTTTTTTGTCAAAGATGCCACTATAAAGGGATATCAAATTGAAAATTGAAACACACATGTAAGTATTTCTGTTTTGAAAAGAAACATATTTCCAATGCACATGCATTAGCAAAATACTTCTACTAAAACTCATCAGTTTTGCATCTGCATAGGGAAAAAAGAGCTTATTTTCTAAAGGTTTATGTCCTAATTACTAAAGAGTGATCTAGTAATATTATAGCTGTGTACTTGCCTTGCATCAGTTAACACCTATTTTAAATGCTAGTAAATATATCTGCTGCTCTTCCATTTCCGATGACATAATCACATAAAACAGATGTCATAGGGGACTTAAACATGTGGCTAACAAGCGTGTAACACCAAGAAAGGGAAAATTACAGGAAGAGCAGGTAAAATAGACACCATACTTTATGAAGCGCTTGGTTTTCTATATCTTGAAATCATGAGAACTGTAAGCCCCTCAGATCTACAGGTTAGTGTGAGACTCCTTTTCATCATATATGAATCTCAACGTTTTGGAAACCTTGTAAAAATATCTAAATTTGGTTTAGAAAAAGAAAACATTAAGTATTATTTTTGGTTGTATCCTTCGATGTCCTTGAAACTTTTTTTGGAATGTCAGACAGCAGATTGTCTCTAGAGTGCAAAAAAATCTTCCTTTGTTCCATAAGTAAAAGGGATCAAATAGTTACTAATTTAGTTTTTCTATTTTGTTCCACAGGTATTAATATTTTTCCCATCAGCTGCATCCTCAACCAATGAAACGTGGAAGTCTGTAGAGAGTGTAAAATGCGAGATGCACCCAATCAGCCCGCCCATGTATTGCCTATTAGTGTGTAGAGCGATTTCTTTCATTCCACCTGGAAAATAAACATAAAATAATGTATTGGTAATTATTGCCTTTTTCACACATACATACATATAAATATACACCTATACACAAACACACCTTTTATTATATATATTTGTTTGTCGGCTCAGTATGCACTTCCTCATACTATAATTCAACTGCCAGTGTGCCAATAAGTAGAAAAGTATATCATCATAAGTGAAAAGCACTCACTGGACGTTACCATTTAAACTGTAACTTTTAATTCCGCAAGTTAAAATACATATGTATTTTAACTTGCAGAATTAAAAGTTACAGTTTAAATAGTAACATCCAGCGAGTGCTATTCTCTTATGATATATATATATATATATATATATATATATATTACTGTAGAAATAAACAAATCCTCCCTCCAGTTCAGCCACCTGGGTGCAGACCAACAAACAATAGTCCTGAAAAAAAGAATGCCCTCTCAGGATTTTCAATCAAATGGTGTCAGCTTTATTGGATGACGTTTCAGAGACTGATCGTCTCTTTCAACAGATCAAAGTGAACAAACGTAGTGAGAAATGTCACAATATATAGTGCCAAAAAAGTGCTAAACACTCACATAGCGTGTGTCCCCCCCTCAAAATTTGCGCCATGTAGTGTTTTGGCCAGACAGATAGCTCAGCATGCTAATGCACTGTGGCTGAGCTCTGTAGCAACCGGAGGGTTGCAGGTTCGATCGCCGGCAAGGTCCACTCAGCCTTTCATCCTTCCAAAGTCGATAAAATGAGCAGCGCCTTGAGAACCTTACGGGTGATTAGCCGCACTTTACAAGTACCCAATACAATACATACATTGGAGCGGATCTTTGCAGTCCAGAATATCGGCAAACTAGAAGTCTAAGTGACGTCACTTCCGGTTTCCCTGAGAACAACAAATATACATTTTAAACAAAAACAAATCAGAACAGTGTCAGACTGTATTGAGTGTATAAGATAACTGTGTGCAGGCAGCAATCTACTAGTTATTAGAGCTACAACTATGTTCAAAAGAATCAGACTGTGCAACATTACACAATTTTAAGAAACGTTGCCATAGTAATGAGTGAATACAACCTATAGTGTGTAAATAGTGTATACGATCTGGAGCATATAGATTCAGGTCACTATGGAAACTGCCCTAAGCCGGTCTGTTTATAAGTGTTTAGCAGACCAATGTCATCAAGGGCTTTTAAGATGTAATCTAATCCAAGGCTTAAAGTATTCCTCAGCTAGTGGTGCACAAAGGACCAATATGGATCATTATATGCTTCAGATCGTATACACTATTTACACACTATAGGTTGTATTCACTCGTTGCTATGGCAATGTTTCTTAAAACTATGTTTAATGTTGCACAGAGATTCTTTTGAACATAGTTGTAGCTCCAATAACTAGTAGATTGCTGCCTGCACACAGTTATCTTATACTGTACACTCAATACAGTTTGACACTGTTCTGATTTGTTTTTGTTTAAAATTATGTATATTTGTTATTCTCGGCGAAACTGGAAGTGACGTCACTTAGACTTCCGATTTGCCGATATTGTGGAATGCAAAGATGCGCTCCAAAACAGTACATCGCGCAAATTTTGAGGGGGAGGTATGTGAGTGTTCAGCACTTTTTTGGCACTATATATTGTGACATTTCTTACTATGTTTGTTCACTTTGATCTGATGAAAGACGATCAGTCATCCAATAAAGCTGACACCATTTGATTGAATGCATCCTTTTTTCAGGACACAAATAATATTTACGTCATGGATATTTTAATCTTGATATTAAAGGTATACTATGCAATTAACTCAAAACTGTTATTAACTCATTACATTGTCTGGTTTATATTAGGCCAATATTGTAAACAAATCAAAATAGAGAATTAAATAATTTATTTTTATACATAGATTTTAAAAAACATAATTTATGTAAGAACTTACCTGATAAATTCATTTCTTTCATATTAGCAAGAGTCCATGAGCTAGTGACGTATGGGATATACATTCCTACCAGGAGGGGCAAAGTTTCCCAAACCTCAAAATGCCTACAAATACACCCCTCACCACACCCACAAATCAGTTTAACGAATAGCCAAGAAGTGGGGTGATAAGAAAAAAGTGCGAAAGCATAAAAAATAAGGAATTGGAATAATTGTGCTTTATACAAAAAAATCATAACCACCAAAAAAAGGGTGGGCCTCATGGACTCTTGCTAATATGAAAGAAATGAATTTATCAGGTAAGTTCTTACATAAATTATGTTTTCTTTCATGTAATTAGCAAGAGTCCATGAGCTAGTGACGTATGGGATAATGACTACCCAAGATGTGGATCTTTCCACGCAAGAGTCACTAGAGAGGGAGGGATAAAATAAAGACAGCCAATTCCGCTGAGAAATAATCCACACCCAAAATAATTTAAATTTTATAATGAAAAAAACTGAAATTATAAGCAGAAGAATCAAACTGAAACAGCTGCCTGAAGTACTTTTCTACCAAAAACAGCTTCAGAAGAAGAAAACACATCAAAATGGTAGAATTTAGTAAAAGTATGCAAAGAAGACCAAGTTGCTGCTTTGAAAATCTGATCAACCGAAGCTTCATTCCTAAACGCCCAGGAAGTAGAAACTGACCTAGTAGAATGAGCTGTAATCCTTTGAGGCAGAGTTTTACCCGACTCGACATAAGCATGATGAATTAAAGATTTCAACCAAGATGCCAAAGAAATGGCAGAGGCCTTCTGACCTTTCCTAGAACCGGAAAAGATAACAAATAGACTAGAAGTCTTTCGGAAAGTCTTAGTAGCTTCAACATAATATTTCAAAGCTCTAACTACATCCAAAGAATGCAATGATTTCTCCTTAAAATTCTTAGGATTAGGACATAATGAAGGAACCACAATTTCTCTACTAATGTTGTTGGAATTCACAACCTTAGATAAAAATTCAAAAGAAGTTCGCAACACCGCCTTATCCTGGTGAAAAATCAGAAAAGGAGATTCACAAGAAAGAGCAGATAATTCAGAAACTCTTCTGGCAGAAGAGATGGCCAAAAGGAACAAAACTTTCCAAGAAAGTAATTTAATGTCCAATGAATGCATAGGTTCAAACGGAGGAGCTTGAAGAGCCCCCAGAACCAAATTCAAACGCCAAGGAGGAGAAATTGACTTAATAACAGGTTTTATACGAACCAAAGCTTGTACAAAACAATGAATATCAGGAAGAATAGCAATCTTTCTGTGAAAAAGAACAGAAAGAGCAGAGATTTGTCCTTTCAAGGAACTTGCAGACAAACCTTTATCTAAACCATTCTGAAGAAACTGTAAAATTCTCGGAATTCTAAAAGAATGCCAGGAAAAATGATGAGAAAGACACCAAGAAATATAAGTCTTCCAGACTCTATAATATATCTCTCTAGATACAGATTTACGAGCCTGTAACATAGTATTAATCACAGAGTCAGAGAAACCTCTTTGACTAAGAATCAAGCGTTCAATCTCCATACCTTTAAATTTAAGGATTTGAGATCCTGATGGAAAAAAGGACCTTGCAACAGAAGGTCTGGTCTTAACGGAAGAGTCCACGGTTGGCAAGAAGCCACCCGGACAAGATCCGCATACCAAAACCTGTGAGGCCATGCTGGAGCTACCAGCAGAACAAACGAGCATTCCTTCAGAATCTTGGAGATCACTCTTGGAAGAAGTACTAGAGGCGGAAAGATATAGGCAGGATGATACTTCCAAGGAAGTGACAATGCATCCACTGCTCCCGCTTGAGGATCCCTGGATCTGGACAGATACCTGGGAAGTTTCTTGTTTAGATGAGAAGCCATCAGATCTATTTCTGGAAGTCCCCACATTTAAACAATCTGAAGAAATACCTCTGGGTGAAGAGACCATTCGCCCGGATGCAACGTTTGGCGACTGAGATAATCCGCTTCCCAATTGTCTATACCTGGGATATGAACCGCAGAAACTAGACAGGAGCTGGATTCCGCCCAAACCAGAATTCGAGATACTTCTTTCATAGCTAGAGGACTGTGAGTCCCTCCTTGATGATTGATGTATGCCACAGATGTGACATTGTTTGTCTGAAAACAAATGAACGATTCTCTCTTTAGAAGAGGCCAAGACTGAAGAGCTCTGAAAATTGCACGGAGTTCCAAAATATTGATCGGTAATCTCACCTCCTGAGATTCCCAAACCCCTTGTGCCGTCAGAGACCCCCACACAGCTCCCGAACCTGTAAGACTTGCATCTGTTGAAATTACAGTCCAGGTCGGAAGAACAAAAGAAGCCCCCTGAACTAAACGATGGTGATCTGTCCACCACATCAGAATGTGTCGTACAATCGGTTTTAAAGATATTAATTGAGATATCTTCGTGTAATCCCTGCACCATTGGTTCAGCATACAGAGCTGAAGAGGTCGCATGTGAAAACGAGCAAAGGGGATCGCGTCCGATGCAGCAGTCATAAGACCTAGAATTTCCATGCATAAGGCTACCGAAGGGAATGATTGTGACTGAAGGTTTCGACAAGCTGATATCAATTTTAGACGTCTCTTGTCTGTTAAAGATAGAGTCATGGACACTGAATCTATCTGGAAACCCAAAAAGGTTACCCTTGTCTGAGGAATCAATGAACTTTTTAGTAAATTGATCCTCCAACCATGATCTTGAAGAAACAACACAAGTCGATTTGTATGAGATTCTGCTAAATGTGAAGACTGAGCAAGTACCAAGATATCTTCCAAATAAGGAAATACCACAATACCCTGTTCTCTGATTACAGACAGAAGGGCACCGAGAACCTTTGTAAAAATTCTTGGAGCTGTTGCTAGGCCAAACGGCAGAGCCACAAACTGGTAATGCTTGTCTAGGAAAGAGAATCTCAGAAACTGATAGTGATCTGGATGAATCGGAATATGCAGATATGCATCCTGAAAATCTATTGTAGACATATAATGCCCTTGCTGAACAAAAGGCAGGATAGTCCTTACAGTTACCATTTTGAATGTTGGTATCCTTACATAACGATTCAATATTTTTAGATCCAGAACTGGTCTGAAGGAATTCTCCTTCTTTGGTACAATGAAGAGATTTGAATAAAACCCCAGCCCCTGTTCCAGAACTGGAACTTGCATAATTACTCCAGCCAACTCTAGATCTGAAACACATTTCAGAAATGCTTGAGCCTTCGCTGGATTTACTGGGACACGGGAAAGAAAAAATCTCTTTGCAGGAGGCCTTATCTTGAAGCCAATTCTGTACCCTTCTGAAACAATGTTCTGAATCCAAAGATTGTGAACGGAATTGATCCAAATTTCTTTGAAAAAACGTAATCTGCCCCCTACCAGCTGAGCTGGAATGAGGGCCGCACCTTCATGTGGACTTAGGAGCTGGCTTTGATTTTCTAAAAGGCTTGGATTTATTCCAGACTGGAGATGGTTTCCAAACTGATACCGCTCCTGAGGATGAAGGATCAGGCTTTTGTTCCTTGTTGTGACGAAAGGAACGAAAACGATTATTAGACCTGAATTTACCTTTAGACTTTTTATCCTGAGGTAAAAAAGTTCCGTTCCCTCCAGTAACAGTTGAGATAATAGAATCCAACTGAGAACCAAATAATTTATTACCCTGGAAAGAAAGGGAAAGCAGAGTAGACTTAGAAGACATATCAGCATTCCAAGTTTTAAGCCATAAAGCTCTTCTAGCTAAAATAGCTAGAGACATATACCTGACATCAACTCTAATGATATCAAAGATGGCATCACAAATAAAATTATTAGCATGTTGAAGCAGAATAATAATGCTATGAGAATTATGACCTGTAACTTGTTGCGCTAAAGCTTCCAACCAAAAAGTTGAAGCTCCAGCAACATCCGCTAAAGATATAGCAGGTCTAAGAAGATTACCTGAACACAAATAAGCTTTTCTTAGAAAGGATTCAATTTTCCTATCTAAAGGATCCTTAAAGGAAGTACCATCTGCCGTAGGAATAGTAGTACGCTTAGCAAGAGTAGAGACCGCCCCATCAACCTTAGGGATTTTGTCCCAAAACTCTAATCTGTCAGATGGCACAGGATATAATTGCTTAAAACGTTTAGAAGGAGTAAATGAATTACCCAAATTATTCCATTCCCTGGAAATTACTTCAGAAATAGCACCAGGAACAGGAAAAACTTCTGGAATAACTACAGGAGATTTAAAAACCTTATCTAAACGTTTAGATTTAGTATCAAGAGGACCAGAATCCTCAATTTCTAATGCAATTAGGACTTCTTTAAGTAAAGAACGAATAAATTCCATTTTAAATAAATATGAAGATTTATCAGCATCAACCTCTGAGACAGAATCCTCTGAACCAGAAGAACCACTATCAGAATCAGAATGATGATGTTCATTTAAAAATTCATCTGAACAATGAGAAGTTTTAAAAGATTTTTTATGTTTACTAGAAGGAGGAATAACAGACATAGCCTTCTTAATGGATTTAGAAACAAAATCTCTTATGTTATCAGGAACACTCTGAGCATTAGATGTTGACGGAACAGCAACAGGTAATGGAACTTTACTAAAGGAAATATTATCTGCATTAACAAGTTTGTCATGACATTCAATACAAACAACAGCTGGAGGAACAGCTACCAAAAGTTTACAGCAGATACACTTAGCTTTGGTAGCTCCAGCACCAGGCAGCGATTTTCCAGAAGTATCTTCTGACTCAGTTGCAACGTGGGACATCTTGCAATATGTAATAGAAAAAACAACATATAAAACAAAATTAATCAAATTCCTTAAATGACAGTTTCAGGAATGGGAAAAAATGCCAGTGAACAAGCTTCTAGCAACCAGAAGCAATAAATAATGAGACTTAAATAATGTGGAAACAAAAATGACGCCCATATTTTTTTAGCGCCAAATAAGACGCCCACATTATTTGGCGCCTAAATGCTTTTGGCGCCAAAAATGACGCCACATCCGGAACGCCGACACTTTTGGCGCAAAAGAACGTCAAAAATGACGCAACTTCCGGCGACACGTATGACGCCGGAAACAGAAAAAAAAATTTGCGCCAAAAAAGTCAGCGCCAAGAATGAAGCAATAAAATGAAGCATTTTCAGCCCCCGCGAGCCTAACAGCCCACAGGGAAAAGTCAAATTTTAAGGTAAGAAAAAAATGATTGATTCAAATGCATTATCCCAAATATGAAACTGACTGTCTGAAAATAAGGAATGTTGAACATCCTGAGTCAAGGCAAATAAATGTTTGAATACATATATTTAGAACTTTATAAAAAAGTGCCCAACCATAGCTTAGAGTGTCACAGAAAATAAGACTTACTTACCCCAGGACACTCATCTACATGTTGTAGAAAGCCAAACCAGTACTGAAACGAAAATCAGCAGAGGTAATGGTATATATATAAGAGTATATCGTCGATCTGAAAAGGGAGGTAAGAGATGAATCTCTACGACCGATAACAGAGAACCTATGAAATAGACCCCGTAGAAGGAGATCATTGAATTCAAATAGGCAATACTCTCCTCACATCCCTCTGACATTCACTGCACGCTGAGAGGAAAACCGGGCTCCAACCTGCTGCGGAGCGCATATCAACGTAGAATCTAGCACAAACTTACTTCACCACCTCCATAGGAGGCAAAGTTTGTAAAAACTGATTTGTGGGTGTGGTGAGGGGTGTATTTGTAGACATTTTGAGGTTTGGGAAACTTTGCCCCTCCTGGTAGGAATGTATATCCCATACGTCACTAGCTCATGGACTCTTGCTAATTACATGAAAGAAATGGTCTATAATCCTTAATACAAAATTGATAGTTGCCTTAAAACCTTAAAGATGATGTTGAAGTTAAAATTTAACTTTGATAATAAATAAATGATAATTTAAAGTATGTATGAATCAACAATTATTTTAGCTTTCCTAATATTCTCACTTTTACATGTTGTGGTGAGTTTTTTTGTTTGAGGAACATACCAACATAAAGGTCTCCATTTATATTAAGTTGGCGCATCAAACCAGGTGATTTTCCCGTCCTTGCTCCATAATCATCTACTGTTACCTTTCCAGATTGGCCATCGCTGAAACATATAAATATATTACTCTCAGTTAAGGTAAAAACATTTAGTTGAAGGGACTATAATATACAACTTTGTTTTGTAAAACGTGAGGGGAAATGCATTTCTATTAGGCCTGGGCATTCAGATTATTCATGATGATCCAAATGCGGAAGGAGGTTGCTTGCGGCATTCAGCTCCTTTTCGGAGCCGCATTTATTATTGTGAAAGTGAAACACACTAAGATGTGTGAAAGTCCAGATCTTAATGTGTTTCACTTTCAGAAGAAAAGAGCTTAATGGATTATGAATGATCTAAATGCCCAGGCCTAATATCTATGACCAAATATTTTAAGCCACTCAGATCCATAGCATGTCATAACGTTAAAAGGAGGATGGAAGTGAAAATTAGACTTTAAATGGATTTATGTAGCTGGAACAACTTGAAAAATAAAATAAAAAATCATATGTATATTGGATTGGGAGTTAGCTTGTCTGAAAGGGACATACAACTCAATTTTAAACTACTTTCCAATTTCCTTTTAATTTGCTTCAATATCTTGGTATCACATTTGTTGAAGAAGCAGAAATTCACTACTGGGAGCTAGATGAATGCATAAAGTGAGCCAATAACATGAGGCATTGTAATAAGTTCACTTTCAAATGTGTTGTCCAACATCAAAGGAGGCTAACAGCTTATGCCCTGGAGTTCTGTCAAATGTCATTTCTTGGACAAGGGTGACACCTACAGGTAGCTGGCTACTTCTGGGATTTATCAACTGGACATAAATTAAGCATTTGATTGGTTAAGGCAATCTTCAAGGTGGGGATATATTGCTTTTAATTTGCTGTGTAAAGGACAGGTAGGAAGGACAAAATAACACCAAAGGTAATAGAGACAGACTTCATCTTTCTTTGGATGCACACACCCACAACATTAGTCTATAGTGTAGATAGACTAGAAGAATAGAGCCTTGCATGTTAGACGCTTCTCTCACCAATCATGTATAGATTTGTCATTTAATAAATGTATCCTTTTTATAAGACTGGTTTAAGTATCATTCTTTAAATAAGGTAAATGGATTATAAGGAAAAGCCTGACACTGATTCTAGTCACTGACCCAATATTAGAAAAGGGGCTTTTTCACAGGCATATATGTGCAGCCACCAATCAGCAGCTCCCGAGTCAACCGAGGTATCCTTTTCAAAAAAGTTTACCAAGAGAAGAAATTAGTTGCTAGAAGAAAATTTGGAAAGTTGTTTTAAAGCACATAATCTATTATGAATCATGAAAGAAAAATAATTGTGTTTCATGTCCCTTTAAAACCCAATATATGCATAAGGTTACAAAGATTAGTGCAAATGAGCTAGGTTTCAACAAAGGAAAGAGAAAGAGGTACATTTGATAGAGAGAATTAAAAAAAAACAAAAAAACTGAATGTAAATCATGTTTAATTTAACCAACTTTGAGTTCCATGTCCCTTTAACTTTAAATAACGTATTTAACGTATGTAAAAAATTGCTCTGGGTGAAAAGTTTAATCAAAAAGGTTTCATCAAAGGGTCATTTGGAATTTGTTCACAAAAAAACATTCACATTCTATTTCCCAACAGCCTAAACCACTGGTTTTCAAACCTGTCCTCAGGCCTCGCCAACAGGCCAGGTTTTCAGGATTACCTTGGATGAGAACAGGTAAAACAACTATGTGTTTACTAATCTGCTCATTATTTTACCCATGCGCCAGATATCCTCAAAATGTGGCGTTTTAGGGAGGTCTGAGGACAGGTTTGAAAACCAGTGGCCTAAACCAAGTTAAGGTAGCAGCTAATTCTACAATTGCTTCACCAAAAATATTTAAAAAAAAAAAAATCTTTCTTCCACATTCAGTTTATAACAATGTAATATGAGTATCCATTTTGTGAAAGATAATTAGAACCATTCACTATTTTGTAAATATCAAAAATAAGACTATTTTTTTGTCAGAAACCCATAGAACAGTATCGGCTGCAACTTATAACAACTAAAAACAAGATCAACTTTTCTGACCTTCGTATAAATGAAGGTTCTACATTATAAGCTTAAAGGGCCACTAAACCCAAAATCTTTCTTTCATGATTCAGATAGAGAATAGAAATTTAAACAACATTACAATTTACTTTCATTATTTATTTTGCTTCATTTTTTAAATATCCTTAGTTGAAGAAAAAGCAATGCACATGGTGAGCCAATCACACGAGGCTTCTATGTGCAGCAACCAATTAGCAGCTAGTGAGCATATCTAGATATGCTTTTCATCAAAGAATATCAAGAGAATAAAACAAATTAGATAATATAAGTAAATTAGAAAGATGTTTAAAATTGCATTCTCTTTCTAAATCATAAAAGAAAAAATGTGGGTGGCATGTCCCTTTAAGTCAAGCTTCTACATTTACTTGGGTGCTCACAATTAATGAGCTATTTCATTAACATAACTAATTGTTTGCCTTCAGCAGATTGTCATGTGGTCATAAACACGAGGTGTACTTACCGTACAGCCTTTACTCTATGCCATCTTCCATCACTGAAAGTGCCATTTACAGTTATAGAGACCATCCCACTTCCCAGGTTATAGCTAGAACAGAAATTATTTCAAATTAAAAATGTAACATTACCTTGGTGAAAAAGCAATAAAATACACAAAATAGATATCCAGCTTTTACCTAAATCAAATATTAAATTGTAATATCTATTGGAGATTATAGTCCATGTGACAAAAAAAGAAATGTAAAGCTCCGGGACACTTCTACACAGCTTGGAAGCCTCAATACAAGGCAAGATACTAGAGATCAGGTATACAGATGGTTGTAAGACTTTGTAAGAAGTAATACCTGTATAAGTTATTTATAGATGGATCATTAAAAGTAAAATTTACTTCATATGGACAATGAAAGATTATTAAGATTGTGTGCTCATTTCACGAAGCTACATGGCCCTTTCCCCGATCCCTATCCTCAGTGGGGGTTCTAGGACGTTCTAGTTTTTTTTACATGTCCTTGGCTCTATGCAGGACAAAGTTAGAGGTAAACGTGTGGATAGGGGGATTAAAAAACAAATATTACAAAATTGTGGACCCCCCCCCCCACCTTTCTCTGAACAGTACCACTCTCGCCATCGATATGTTACTTTATGGTAAACTATGTTAGTACCTAAAATCTTAAGGTTTAGGACCATTTCTGCACACCCAATTAATGCAAGCACATTGACACTGACTGTGATCTCTTTAATACTATAGATCCACATATTTAAACCTTACCTTGTCCTTGGTAGAGCAAGGGGCACGTAAAAAACAGAATTTATGCTTACCTGATAAATTACTTTCTCCAACGGTGTGTCCGGTCCACGGCGTCATCCTTACTAGTGGGATATTCTCTTCCCCAACAGGAAATGGCAAAGAGTCCCAGCAAAGCTGGTCACATGATCCCTCCTAGGCTCCACCCACCCCAGTCATTCGACCGACGGACAGGAGGAAATATATATAGGAGAAACCATATGATACCGTGGTGACTGTAGTTAGAGAAAATAATTCATCAGACCTGATTAAAAAACCAGGGCGGGCCGTGGACCGGACACACCGTTGGAGAAAGTAATTTATCAGGTAAGCATAAATTCTGTTTTCTCCAACATTGGTGTGTCCGGTACACGGCGTCATCCTTACTTGTGGGAACCAATACCAAAGCTTTAGGACACGGATGAAGGGAGGGAGCAAATCAGGTCACCTAAATGGAAGGCACCACGGCTTGCAAAACCTTTCTCCCAAAAATAGCCTCCGAAGAAGCAAAAGTATCAAATTTGTAAAATTTGGCAAAAGTGTGCAGTGAAGACCAAGTCGCTGCCTTACATATCTGGTCAACAGAAGCCTCGTTCTTGAAGGCCCATGTGGAAGCCACAGCCCTAGTGGAGTGAGCTGTGATTCTTTCAGGAGGCTGCCGTCCGGCAGTCTCATAAGCCAATCGGATAATGCTTTTAAGCCAAAAGGAAAGAGAGGTAGAAGTCGCTTTTTGACCTCTCCTTTTGCCAGAATAAACAACAAACAAGGAAGATGTTTGTCTGAAATCTTTAGTAGCCTCTAAATAGAATTTTAGAGCACGGACTACGTCCAAATTGTGTAACAAACGTTCCTTCTTTGAAACTGGATTCGGACACAAAGAAGGTACAACTATCTCCTGGTTAATATTTTTGTTGGAAACAACTTTCGGAAGAAAACCAGGCTTAGTACGCAAAACCACCTTATCTGCATGGAACACCAGATAGGGCGGAGAACACTGCAGAGCAGATAACTCTGAAACTCTTCTAGCAGAAGAAATTGCAACCAAAAACAAAACTTTCCAAGATAACAACTTAATACCTATGGAATGTAAAGGTTCAAACGGAACCCCTTGAAGAACTGAAAGAACTAGATTTAGACTCCAGGGAGGAGTCAAAGGTCTGTAAACAGGCTTGATCCTAACCAGAGCCTGACATCTGGCACAGCTACCAGTCTTTTGTGAAGTAAAACAGATAAAGCAGAGATCTGTCCCTTCAGAGAACTTGCAGATAATCCTTTCTCCAAACCTTCTTGTAGAAAGGATAGAATCTTAGGAATTTTTATCTTGTTCCATGGGAATCCTTTAGATTCACACCAACAGATATATTTTTTCCATATTTTATGGTAAATTTTTCTAGTTACAGGCTTTCTAGCCTGAATCAGAGTATCTATTACAGAATCTGAAAACCCACGCTTTGATAAAATCAAGCGTTCAATCTCCAAGCCGTCAGTTGGAGGGAAACCAGATTCGGATGTTCGAATGAACCCTGAACAAGAAGGTCCTGTCTCAAAGGTAGCTTCCATGGTGGAGCCGATGACATATTCACCAGGTCTGCATACCAAGTCCTGCGTGGCCACGCAGGAGCTATCAAGATCACCGAGGCCCTCTCCTGATTGATCCTGGCTACCAGCCTGGGGATGAGAGGAAAAGGTGGGAATACATAAGCTAGGTTGAAGGTCCAAGGTGCTACTAGTGCATCTACTAGGGTCGCCTTGGGATCCCTGGATCTGGACCCGTAGCAAGGAACCTTGAAGTTCTGACGAGACGCCATCAGATCCATGTCTGGAATGCCCCATAATTGAGTTATTTGGGCAAAGATTTCCGGATGGAGTTCCCACTCCCCCGGATGGAATGTCTGACGACTCAGAAAATCCGCTTCCCAATTTTCCACTCCTGGGATGTGGATCGCAGACAAGTGGCAGGAGTGATCCTCCGCCCATTGAATTATCTTGGTCACTTATTTCATCGCCAGGGAAGTCCTTGTTCCCCCCTGATGATTGATATATGCAACGGTCGTCATGCTGTCTGACTGAAACCTTATGAATTTGGCCTTTGCTAGTTGAGGCCAAGGTCTGAGAGCATTGAATATCGCTCTCAGTTCCAGAATGTTTATCGGGAGAAGAGACTCTTCCCGAGACCATAGACCCTGAGCTTTCAAGGATTCCCAGACCGCGCCCCAGCCCACTAGGCTGGCGTCGGTCGTGACAATGACCCACTCTGGTCTGCGGAAGCTCATTCCCTGTGACAGATTGTCCAGGGTCAGCCACCAACGGAGTGAATCTCTGGTCTTTTGATCTACTTGAATCGTCGGAGACAAGTCTGTATAATCCCCATTCCACTGTCTGAGCATGCACAGTTGTAATGGTCTTAGATGAATTCGTGCAAAAGGAACTATGTCCATTGTTGCAACCATCAATCCTATTACTTCCATGCACTGCGCTATGGAAGGACGAGGAACAGAATGAAGTACTTGACAAGAGCTTAGAAGTTTTGATTTTCTGACCTCTGTCAGAAAAATCCTCATTTCTAAGGAATCTATTATTGTTCCCAAGAAGGGAACTCTTGTTGACGGGGACAGAGAACTTTTTTCTTTGTTCACCTTCCATCCGTGAGATCTGAGAAAGGCTAGGACGATGTCCGTATGAGCCTTTGCTTTTGACAGGGACGACGCTTGAATCAGGATGTCGTCCAAGTAAGGTACTACTGCAATGCCCCTTGGTCTTAGAACCGCTAGAAGGGACCCTAGTACCTTTGTGAAAATCCTTGGAGCAGTGGCTAATCCAAATGGAAGTGCCATAAACTGGTAATGCTTGTCCAGAAAAGCGAACCTTAGGAACTGGTGATGTTCCTTGTGGATAGGAATATGTAGGTACGCATCCTTTAAATCCACGGTAGTCATAAATTGATTTTCCTGGATAGTAGGTAGGATCGTTCGAATAGTTTCCATTTTGAACGATGGTACCCTGAGAAATTTGTTTAGGATCTTTAGATCCAAAATTGGTCTGAATGTTCCCTCTTTTTTGGGAACTATGAACAGATTGGAATAAAATCCCATTCCTTGTTCTCTTATTGGAACTGGATGTATCACTCCCATCTTTAACAGGTCTTCTACACAATGTAAGAATGCCTGTCTCTTTATTTGGTTTGAAGATAATTGAGACCTGTGGAACCTTCCCCTTGGGGGTAGTTCCTTGAATTCCAGGAGATAACCTTGAGAAACTATTTCTAGCGCCCAAGGATCCTGAACATCTCTTGCCCAAGCCTGAGCAAAGAGAGAAAGTCTGCCCCCCACTAGATCCGGTCCCGGATCGGGGGCTATCCCTTCATGCTGTTTTGGTAGCAGTGGTAGGCTTCTTGGCCTGCTTACCCTTGTTCCAGCCTTGCATTGGTTTCCAGGCTGGTTTGGGTTGTGAAGTATTACCCTCTTGCTTAGAGGATACAGAATTAGAGACTGGTCCATTTCTGCGAAAGGGACGAAAATTAGGCTTATTATTAGCCTTAAAAGACCTATCCTGTGGGAGGGCGTGGCCCTTTCCCCCAGTGATGTCTGAAATAATCTCTTTCAAATCAGGTCCAAATAATGTTTTACCTTTGAAAGGAATGTTAAGCAATTTTGTCTTGGAAGACACATCCGCTGACCAAGACTTTAGCCAAAGCACTCTGTGCGCCACAACAGCAAACCCTGAATTTTTCGCCGCTAATCTAGCTAATTGCAAAGCGGCATCTAAAACAAAAGAGTTAGCCAATTTAAGTGCTTGAACTCTGTCCATAACCTCCTCATACGAAGATTCTTTACTGAGCGATTTTTCTAGTTCCTCGAACCAGAAACACGCTGCCGTAGTGACAGGAACAATGCATGAAATTGGTTGTAGAAGGTAACCTTGCTGTACAAAAATCTTTTTAAGCAAACCCTCTAATTTCTTATCCATAGGATCTTTGAAAGCACAACTATCTTCGATAGGAATAGTAGTGCGTTTGTTTAGAGTAGAAACCGCCCCCTCGACCTTGGGGACTGTCTGCCATAAGTCCTTTCTGGGGTCGACTATAGGAAATAATTTCTTAAATATAGGGGGGGGGGACAAAAGGTATGCCGGGCCTTTCCCACTCTTTATTTACTATGTCCGCCACCCGCTTGGGTATAGGAAAAGCGTCAGGGGGCACCGGAACCTCTAGGAACTTGTCCATCTTACATAATTTCTCTGGAATGACCAAATTGTCACAATCATCCAGAGTAGATAACACCTCCTTAAGCAGTGCGCGGAGATGTTCTAATTTAAATTTAAATGTCACAACATCAGGTTCAGCTTGATGAGAAATTTTTCCTGAATCTGAAATTTCTCCATCAGACAAAACCTCCCTCATGGCCCCTTGAGATTGGTGTGAGGGTATGTCAGAACAGTTATCATCAGCGTCCTCTTGCTCTTCAGTGTTTAAAACAGAGCAATCGCGCTTTCTCTGATAAGTAGGCATTTTGGATAAAAGATTTGCTATGGAGTTATCCATTACAGCCGTTAATTGTTGCATGGTAATAAGTATTGGCGCACTAGATGTACTAGGGGCCTCCTGTGTGGGCATAACTGGTGTAGACACAGTAGGGGATGATGTAGTATCATGTTTACTCCCCTCATTTGAGAAATCATCTTGGGCAATATAATTATCTGTTGCATTACTGTCCTTACTTTGTTTGGACACTATGGCACAATTATTACATAAATTTAAATGGGGAGACACATTGGCTTTCATACATATAGAACATAGCTTATCTGATGGTACAGACATGTTAAACAGGCTTAAACTTGTCAACAAAGCACAAAAAACGTTTTAAAATAAAACCGTTACTGTCACTTTAAATTTCAAACTGAAAACACTTTATTACTGAATATGTGAAAAAGTATGAAGGAATTGTTCAAAATTCACCAAAATTTCACCACAGTGTCTTAAAGCATTAAAAGTATTGCACACCAAATTTCAGAGCTTTAACCCTTAAATTAACGGAACCGGAGCCGTTTTTACATTTAACCCCTATACAGTCCCAGAATGAGGCTCTGTCTATAACTAGAAAGGCCCCCATCTGAAAAAGGTGTCCAACACAGTGCCTGCCGTTTTTCTAAACATTCCCCAAGATTATAATACCAATAATTAGTTAGAATCTGCATAATATGCCTAGTAAAGCAATTGTTTTAGCCCAGAAAAATGTCTACCAGTTTTTTAGCCCTTTTTTAAGCCCTTTATTCTTTTATGTTTGACTAAGAAAATGGCTTACCGGTCCCCATGAGGGGAAATTACAGCCTTCCAGCATTACATGGTCTTGTTAGAAATATGGCTAGTCATACCTTAAGCAGAAAAGACTGCTAACTGTTTCCCCCAACTGAAGTTACTTCATCTCAACAGTCCTGTGTGGAAACAGCAATCGATTTTAGTTACTGTCTGCTAAAAATCATCTTCCTCTTACAAACAGAAATCTTCATCCTTTTCTGTTTCAGAGTAAATAGTACATACCAGCACTATTTTAAAATAACAAACACTTGATAGAAGAATAAAACTACAAAAAACTCTTAACCATCTCCGTGGAGATGTTGCCTGTGCAACGGCAAAGAGAATGACTGGGGTGGGTGGAGCCTAGGAGGGATCATGTGACCAGCTTTGCTGGGACTCTTTGCCATTTCCTGTTGGGGAAGAGAATATCCCACAAGTAAGGATGACGCCGTGGACCGGACACACCAATGTTGGAGAAAAGTAAATATTTTGCATATTTATGACAGATGTGTATGCTTTATTTTTACATTTAAATAATATTTTAAACATAAGGTATGTGAAATGACAAACCGATTACAAGCACTGCATAGGACAGTTTATGTATGTCAAGAAAGCTTTCCCTAGTTCAATTACATTTGCACTTTGAAAAATGATTTAGGACTTACTCCAAAAAACAAAATTTATGCTTACCTGATAAATTTCTTTCCGGATATGGAGAGTACACGACGTCATTCAATTACTAGTGGAAATATCACTCTTGGCCAGCAGGAGGAGACAAAGAGCACCACAGCAAAGCTGTTAAAGGGACAGTCTACCATAAAATTGTTATTGTTTAAAAAAAGATAGATAATCCCTTTATTACCCATTCCCAGTTTTGCATAACCAACACAGTTAGTTATAGTAATATACTTTTTATCTCTGTGATTACTTTGTATCTAGGAACCTTCTTCCAGCCCCCTGATCACATGACTGTGACTGTTTATTATCTATTGTCTTAAATTTAACATTGTTTTGTGCTAAATCTTAAATAACCCCCTGTGCCTGAACACAGTGCTATCTATATGGCCCACGTGTACTTTCTCTTTTTATTCAAAAGAGATTTAAAAAGCATGTGATAAGAGGCAGCCCTCAAAGGCTTAGAAATTAGCATATGAGCCTACCTATGTTTATTTTAAACTAAGAATACCAAGAGAAAAAAGCAAATTTGATGATAAAAGTAAATTGGAAAGTTCATTAAAATTAAAAGTCCTATCTAAATAATGAAAGTTTAATTTATACTAGACTGTCCCTTTAAGTGTCACTCCCCTACCCATAATCCCCACTCCAAAAACAAAAAAAAGTAAATTTATGCTTACCTGATAAATTAATTTCTTTCATGATGGTGACAATCCATGAGCCATCACGTGTGGGAATAATCCCCTCCTGACCACTAGGCAGAGTCAAGACATCCCAACACACCAGAGCTATAAATCCCCCCCACTTCCCATATGATCCTCAGTCATACATAAAGCAAAGTAGATGAGGAAAAAATAAAGAACCCTGAGACTGCACAGAGTTCCAGAACATTTATTGGTAACCTCCCCTCTTGAGAGCAAACTCCTTGCGCTCTCCGAGACCCGCAGACTGCACTCCCAACCTCACAGACTGACATCTGTGGATATTACAACCCACACTGGATGAAGAAAAACATAATTTATGCTTACCTGATAAATTTATTTCTCTTGTAGTGTATCCAGTCCACGGATCATCCATTACTTGTGGGATATTCTCCTTCCCAACAGGAAGTTGCAAGAGGATCACCCACAGCAGAGCTGCAATATAGCTCCTCCCCTAAGTGTCATATCCAGTCATTCGACCGAAAACAAACAGAGAAAGGAGAAACCATAGGGTGCAGTGGAGACTGTAGTTTAATTAAATTTAGACCTGCCTTAAAAGGACAGGGCGGGCCGTGGACTGGATACACTACAAGAGAAATAAATTTATCAGGTAAGCATAAATTATGTTTTCTCTTGTTAAGTGTATCCAGTCCACGGATCATCCATTACTTGTGGGATACCAATACCAAAGCTAAAGTACACGGATGATGGGAGGGACAAGGCAGGATTAAGCGGAAGGAACCACTGCCCGAAGAACCTTTCTCCCAAAAACAGCCTCCAAAGAAGCAAAAGTATCAAATTTGTAAAATTTTGAAAAAGTGTGAAGCGAAGACCAAGTCGCAGCCTTGCAAATCTGTTCAACAGAGGCCTCATTTTTGAAGGCCCATGTGGAAGCCACAGCTATAGTAGAATGAGCTGTAATCCTTTCAGGGAGCTGCTGTCCAGCAGTCTCATAGGCTAGGCGTATTACGCTCCGAAGCCAAAAGGACAGAGAGGTTGCCGAAGCTTTTTGACCTCTCCTCTGTCCAGAGTAAACGACAAACAGGGAAGATGTTTGACGAAAATCCTTAGTAGCTTGTAAGTAAAACTTCAAGGCACGGACGACGTCCAGATTATGTAAAAGACGTTCCTTCTTTGAAGAAGGATTAGGACACAATGATGGAACAACAATCTCTTGATTGATATTCTTGTTAGAAACCACCTTAGGTAAAAACCCAGGTTTGGTACGCAGAACTACCTTATCTGCATGAAAAATCAGATAAGGAGAATCACATTGTAAGGCAGATAGCTCAGAGACTCTCCGAGCCGAGGAAATAGCCATCAAAAACAGAACTTTCCAAGATAAAAGTTTAATATCAATGGAATGAAGGGGTTCAAACGGAACTCCTTGAAGAACTTTAAGAACCAAGTTTAAGCTCCACGGAGGAGCAACAGGTTTAAACACAGGCTTAATTCTAACCAAAGCCTGGCAAAATGCCTGAACGTCTGGAACCTCTGCCAGACGCTTGTGCAAAAGAATAGACAGAGCAGAAATCTGTCCCTTTAAGGAACTAGCTGATAATCCTTTGTCCAAGCCCTCTTGGAGAAAAGACAATATTCTAGGAATCCTAACCTTACTCCATGAGTAATTCTTGGATTCACACTAATAAGGATATTTACTCCATATCTTGTGGTAGATTTTCCTGGTAACAGGCTTTCGTGCCTGTATTAAGGTATCAATGACGGACTCGGAGAAGCCACGCTTTGATAGAATCAAGCGTTCAATCTCCATGCAGTCAGTCTCAGAGAAATTAGATTTGGATGATTGAAAGGACCTTGTATCAGAAGGTCCTGTCTTAGAGGCAGAGTCCATGGTGGAAAGGATGACATGTCCACTAGGTCTGCATACAAAGTACTGCGTGGCCACGCAGGTGCTATCAGAATCACCAATGCTCTCTCCTGTTTGATTTTGGCAATCAGTCGAGGGAGCAGAGGAAACGGTGGAAACACATAAGCCAGGTTGAAGAACCAAGGCGCTGCTAGAGCATCTATCAGCGTCGCTTCTGGGTCCCTGGACCTGGATCCGTAACAAGGGAGCTTGGCGTTCTGGCGAGACGCCATGAGATCCAACTCTGGTTTGCCCCAACGATGAATCAATTGAGCAAACACCACCGGATGGAGTTCCCACTCCCCCGGATGGAAAGTCTGACGACTTCGAAAATCCGCCTCCCAGTTCTCCACGCCTGGGATATGGATTGCTGACAGGTGGCAAGAGTGGGACTCTGCCCAGCGAATTATTTTTGAGACTTCTAACATCGCTAGGGAACTCCTGGTTCCCCCTTGATGGTTGATGTAAGCCACAGTCGTGATGTTGTCCGACTGAAATCTGATGAACCTCAGTGTTGCTAACTGAGGCCAAGCCAGAAGAGCATTGAATATCGCTCTTAACTCCAGAATATTTATTGGAAGGAGTTTCTCCTCCTGAGTCCAGGATCCCTGTGCCTTCTGGGAGTTCCAGACTGCACCCCAACCTAGAAGGCTGGCATCTGTTGTTACAATTGTCCAATCTGGCCTGCGAAAGGTCATACCCTTGGACAGGTGGACCCGAGACAACCACCAGAGAAGAGAATCTCTGGTCTCTTGATCCAGATTTAGCAGAGGGGACAAATCTGTGTAATCCCCATTCCACTGACTCAGCATGCATAATTGCAGCGGTCTGAGATGTAGGCGCGCAAATGGCACTATGTCCATTGCCGCTACCATTAAGCCGATTACCTCCATACACTGAGCCACTGAAGGGGCGCGAAATGGAGTGAAGAACACGGCAAGCATTTAGAAGTTTTGATAACCTGGACTCCGTCAGGTAAATTTTCATTTCTACAGAATCTATAAGAGTCCCTAAGAAGGAGACTCTTGTGAGTGGGGATAGAGAACTCTTTTCCTCGTTCACTTTCCACCCGTGCGACCTCAGAAATGCCAGAACTATCTCTGTATGAGACTTGGCAACTTGAAAGTTTGACGCCTGTATCAGGATGTCGTCTAGATACGGAGCTACCGCTATGCCTCGCGGTCTTAGAACCGCCAGAAGTGAGCCCAGAACCTTTGTAAAGATTCTCGGGGCTGTAGGAATGCCTCTTTCTTTATCTGATTTGCAGATAGCCTTGAAAGATGAAATCTCCCTTGTGGAGGGGAAGCTTTGAAGTCCAGAAGATATCCCTGAGATATGATCTTGAACATCTCTTGCCCATGCCTGGGCGAAGAGAGAAAGTCTGCCCCCTACTAGATCCGTCGCCGGATAGGGGGCCATTCCTTCATGCTGTCTTAGAGGAAGCAGCAGGCTTTCTGGCCTGCTTGCCTTTGTTCCAGGACTGGTTAGGTTTCCAGGCCTGCTTAGATTGAGCAAAAGTTCCCTCTTGCTTTGAAGCGGAGGAAGTTGATGCTGCACCTGCCTTGAAATTTCGAAAGGAACGAAAAGACTGTTTGGCCTTTGCTTTGGCCCTGTCCTGAGGAAGGGTATGACCCTTACCTCCAGTAATGTCAGCAATAATTTCCTTCAAACCAGGCCCGAATAAGGTCTGCCCCTTGAAAGGAATGTTGTGTAATTTAGACTTCGAAGTCACGTCAGCTGACCAGGATTTAAGCCATAGCGACCTACGCACCTGATTGGCGAATCCGGAATTCTTAGCCGTTAGTTTAGTCAAATGAACAATGGCATCAGAAACAAATGAGTTAGCTAGCTTAAGTGTTCTAAGCTTGTCAATAATTTCAGTCAATGGAGCTGTATGGATGGCCTCTTCCAGGGCCTCAAACCAGAATGCCGCCGCGGCCGTGACAGGCGCTATGCATGCAAGGGGCTGTAAAATAAAACCTTGTTGAATAAACATTTTCTTAAGGTAACCCTCCAATTTTTTATCCATTGGATCTGAAAAAGCACAACTATCCTCAACCGGGATAGTGGTACGCTTTGCTAAAGTAGAGACTGCTCCCTCCACCTTAGGGACCGTCTGCCATAAGTCCCGTGTAGTGGCATCTATTGGAAACATTTTTCTAAATATAGGAGGTGGGGAAAAAGGCACACCCGGTCTATCCCACTCCTTGCTAATAATTTCTGTAAGCCTTTTAGCTATAGGAAAAACATTAGTACACACCGGCACCGCATAGTATTTATCCAGCCTACACAATTTCTCTGGTACTGCAACTGTGTTACAGTCATTCAGAGCAGCTAATACCTCCCCAAGCAATACACAGAGGTTCTCAAGCTTAAATTTAAAATTAGAAATCTCTGAATCAGGTTTCCCCGAATCAGAGACGTCACCCACAGACTGAAGCTCTCCGTCCTCATGATCTGCATATTGTGACGCAGTATCAGACATGGCCCTTACAGCATCTGCGCGCTCTGTATTTCTCCTAACCCCAGAGCAATCGTGCTTGCCTCTTAATTCAGGCAACCTGGATAATACCTCTGACAGGGTATTATTCAGGATTGCAGCCATGTCCTGCAAGGTAATCGCTATGGGCATCCCTGATGCAATTGGCGCCATATTAGTGTGCATCCCCTGAGCGGGAGACGAAGGGTCTGACACGTGGGGAGAGTTAGTCGGCATAACTTCCCCCTCGTCAGAATCTTCTGGTGATATTTCTTTTATAGATAAAGACTGATCTTTACTGTTTAAGGTGAAATCAATACATTTAGTACACATTCTCCTATGGGGCTCCACCATGGCTTTCAAACATAATGAACAAGTTGTTTCCTCTGTGTCAGACATGTTTAAACAGACTAGCAATGAGATTAGCAAGCTTGGAAAACACTTTAAACAAGTTTACAAGCAATATAAAAAACGTTACTGCACCTTTAAGAAACACAATTTTTTTCCAAAATTTGAAATAACAAGTTAGCAGAGCATTGCACCCACTTGCAAATGGATGATTAACCCCTTAATACCAAACACAGAATAATAACTGCCAAAAAGGTTTTTTTTTTTTTTTTTTTTTTAAATAGTCACAACAACTGCTGTGGCTTGTTACCTCCCTCAAAAACGACTTTGAAGCCTTTTGAGCCCTCCAGAGATATCCTGGATCAGGCAGGAAGAAGCTGGATGTCTGTGACTGTAATTTTTGCTGCACAAAAAAACCCCTCCCACTCATTTTACAACAGTGGAAAGTCAGGAAACTGTTACTAGGCAGAATTCAAGCCAGCCATGTGGAAAAAAAACTAGGCCCCAATAAGTTTTATCACCAAACATATATAAAAACGATTAAACATGCCAGCAAACGTTTTATATTACATTTTTATAAGAGTATGTATCTCTATTAATAAGCCTGATACCAGTAGCTCTCACTGCATTTAAGGCTTTACTTACATTAGTTCAGTATCAGCAGCATTTTCTAGCAAATTCCATCCCTAGAAAAATATTAACTGCACATACCTTATTGCAGGAAAACCTGCATGCCATTCCCTCTCTGAAGTTACCTCACTCCTCAGAAAATGTGAGAACAGCCATGGATCTTAGTTACTTCTGCTAAGATCATAGAAAACGCAGGCAGATTCTTCTTCTAAATACTGCCTGAGATAAACAGTACACTCCGGTACCATTTCAAAATAAACTTTTGATTGAAGAATAAACTAAGTATAAAACACCACACTCCTCTTACGACCTCCATCTTGGTTGAGGCTTGCAAGAGAATGACTGGATATGACACTTAGGGGAGGAGCTATATAGCAGCTCTGCTGTGGGTGATCCTCTTGCAACTTCCGGTTGGGAAGGAGAATATCCCACAAGTAATGAATGATCCGTGGACTGGATACACTTAACAAGAGAAAGAGGCTCTTTAAACCAGGGACTGGTTAATCTGCCAACAATTCAAGGACTGTCTTGTCTAGTGATCTTACAGAATCCTCCGAGACATATCCTTTTGTGGTCTCCATTCCATTGATACAACATCTGCAATTGGAGATCCTGAACACTAATTCTGGCAAATGCAACTGCATCCGATGCAGTCACCATGAGGAGACCCACAAAGTCCATGCACTGAGCTACAGAAGGGAGAGGATACAGCTGCAGGAGAGTACTTTCCTGTTGCAGCTTTAGTCTGCGCTTATCTGTCAGAGACAAAGAGAATCACAGAATTGGTTATAAACCCCAGAGAATACACACAAGTCTGAGGGGTTAATGAGCTATTTGGCATATTTATTTATGACTATGACTATGACTCTGAAGCAACTGAATAACCATCTGAAAGTGAGACACAGCCAGATGAAATGAAGTGGGAACCAGAATGTCGTCCAAGTAAGGAAATACAGGAATTCCTTGTGCTCGAACTACAGACAACAGAGCTCCCAGGACTTTTGTAAACACACTGGAAGCTGTAGCTAGACTGAAAGGGAGGGCCACAAACTGATAATTTTTGTCTAGGAAAGCAAAGATCACAAACTAGACATAAACTAACCCTCCTGCCATTAAGGAAGCAATGTGTGAATTGTCTCCACCTTGAAAGTAGGAATTTGTTCAATATTTTGAGATCCAAAACAAGCAGAAAAGTATCTTCTTCATTTGGCACTATAGATTTGAATAAAACCCCTGGTTTAATTTTGAAGTTGGAACTGGTGCAATCACCTCCATTATTTCCAAATCTCTCACAAAAGCCAAAAAAGCTTGGGCCTTTAAAGGACCTCGAGGCACTCAAACAGGAAGAAATTTCCCCACGTAGGATTTGAGCAAGACATATTTGGTGCCCCCTAGAAAATAACTTGTAAACCGCAGGGACCCTAATAAGATCTCTCCCAAGCCTCCCAAAAGAGACCTGCCCACCAACAGAGACTGTTCTAGTCTGGGGGCCACACCTTAATGCTGTTTTAGGAGCTGGAGTAGCCTTCTTGGACCATTTGTTTTTGGCCCAAAAAGAGTTAGAGTTCCAGGAGGATTTAGAGTAGCCAGAACTCTAGAACTTAGATTGACAAAAGGTGCAAAAATGACCTGCAGATCTAGGCTTACCATTGGATTTCTTATCCTGGGGCAGAAAATCTCCCTTACCTTCTGTGACTGTGGCAATAATAGCATCCAGCTCAGAGCCAACCAGAGATTTGCCCTGAAAAGGAAGAGAAAGCAGCCTTCACTGAAAAACTGTATCAGCAGACTAAGACTTAAGCCACAAACCTTGCCTAGCTAAAATAGTTAATGAAGTATTCTTATAATTGATGCATATCATTTCCACTGCTGCATCACAAATAAAGAGATTAATATGATCCTGAATCTCATCCAAAGTGGTTTCCCTTGCAACACAATAGTGGTAGCAGCAACAAAGTCTACACTGATTGCAGACCTAAACATTAAACCTGCAAGCTGAAAGGATCACTTATGAAAACCTTTAAGTTTTCTATCTAAAGGATCCTTAAAAGAGGAACTATCCTCCAAAAGAATAGTAGTATGCTTGGCCAACGTGGAACAGTCTCCCAAAAAATTTTTTTTAAAGGAGGGAGGGGAAACTTAGTTTTACATTTGGAAGATGGAACAAAAGAAACAAATGTCTTCTGCCATTCCTAAGTAAAAATTTCAGAAACTGAATCCAGGATGGGAAAAGAGGAAACCTGCTTTAAAGCTGCCTCAAAAAAAAAGTATCAGTCCTCTTAACAGATTGCTTGATTGTAGCAGGACTATCCTCTATCTCTAAAGCAATTAAATCTTCCAGCAATAATGCATAAATATATACATACATTTACACAATAGCCCTTTCCAGTCAAACACCTTGTCATTTACCATATAATTTTAACTCTTATATAAAAAAATATTTATATGAACAATTTTTATCAGATAGTGTATATATGTGTAACACTTTATTTTAATTTAATTATGTTGTGCTTGATGCAGCTTTTTTTTTTTTTTACCCCTCACACTTTATGCTAGTTCTTCAGTTGCGCTTACCCACGTGCACAAATTTTATTTGCACTCTACCACACCCATTTACTTTCAACTTGTAATACATGAGCAAGCTAGCGCAGTCACAATATTGCTTATCGTGGCCACTTGTAATCTAAGCCCTATGTGTGGCGTCAATTAAGAAAATAAAAAAAATGATTTTGCAGTACAACCATGCAATGTTGCTGCATATATGGGAATACATTAACACCCTTTCTTGATGTAGGATTGTCTAGTAGTCCCTAAAAGTAAAAATTACCTAAAAACTAAACTTCCATCCTGTAGACCCAAAGAAATATAGTCACTATTTGCCTTCATAGGACTGTCACCTCTCCACATGAGAAGACCATCTTTTACTGATGTCTTAAATCGCATAAATATGTTCGTCCGAGTTCCAGAGACTCTGCAAAATAAAAGAGAGTTCTTATGAAAAGCATGCACTATTCCTGATGCATCACATAGTTTATTGATTTTATCTCCACAGACAGACTCAAGTTTCCTCATCTTGGAGAATAAAGAAAACTTTATTGGGTAGTTCATGAGAAATATTTCAAAGGGACTAAGCCAGTGGGGAAAAAATCATTGCAGAGAAACAATGGCTTTTTACAAAAGATAGCTTAAAGTACACATAATGGTGGAAATGAATGAACAAGCAAACATATAAATTTGAAAAGAGCCTATAAAATTTACACACTGAAATACTGATTATATAGTTAAAGGGACCGTAAACTCAGAATTTAATTCCCAATATAGGTTTAAAAGAAGAGTGTAGAAAGTTAAGCACTATCATATGTAATTATATTACAAATCCAAAGTTATATATTTTAATTGCTCTAGCTATAGCTTTGTACACATAAATAGCTTGGGTGTTTTTATATAGATTAAATAGATATAGAGATAATTAGAGAGAGAGAAAAACACATCAAAGTATATCCATTAGTTCTCTTAGACAGAGATACACACCCACAAGAATAAAGACAAGAAAACATAATTTATGTAAGAACTTACCTGATAAATGAATTTCTTTCATACTGGCAAGAGTCCATGAGCTAGTGACGTATGGGATATACAATCCTACCAGGAGGGGCAAAGTGTCCCAAACCTCAAAATGCCTATAAATACACCCTCACCACACCCACAATTCAGTTTAACGAATAGCCAAGTAGTGGGGTGATAGAAAAAGGAGTAAAAAGCATAAAAAAGGCACTGGAAATATAATTGTGCTTTATACAAAAAAACATAACCACCATAAAAAGGGTGGGTCTCATGGACTCTTGCCAATATGAAAGAAATGAATTTATCAGGTAAGTTCTTACATAAATTATGTTTTCTTTCATGTAATTGGCAAGAGTCCATGAGCTAGTGACGTATGGGATAGTAATACCCAAGATGTGGAACTCCACAGAAGAGTCACTAGAGAGGGAGGGATAAAAATAAAAACAGCTATTTTCCGCTGAAAAAATTAAATCCACATCCAAAAAAATACGTTTTTCTCATAATTGAAAAGAAAAAACTTAAAACATAAGCAGAAGAATCAAACTGAAACAGCTGCCTGAAGAGGCAAATACATCAAAACGGTAGAATTTAGTAAATGTATGCAAAGAAGACCAAGTTGCTGCTTTGCAAATTTGATCAACTGAAGCTTCATTCTTTAAAAGCCCACAAAGTGGAAACTGATCTAGTAGAATGAGCTGTGATTCTCTGAGGCGGGGCCTGACCCGACTCCAAATAAGCCTGATGAATCAAAAGCTTTAAATCCAAGAGTGTGGCAGCACAACAAATTTTTATTTTAAACACACAAGGAAAAACAGCAGAGCAACGTTTCGGGAGTGTATCCCTTTGTCAAGCTGATTTTACACTAAACATAGTGAGAATTTATACACAGCCCCCACTAGAGGGCTCCAGTGAGTATACACAAAAATTAACTCTATAGTATCCAGATAAACAATCACTGTGATGGATCAATATACAAAATTTTATCCTAAAACAGCATTTACTCTCTATATACAAAATTACTAGAAATACAATAGAGTATATTGATACATTTCCTGCAAAAAATACAAAATACTAATAATACAAATAATACAACTCCTACACATAATTGAAGGCCAGCAGAAATGAATATGTTGCTACACAAATTACAACATCCTAACAAGTAATATTTACCATTATAAATGTGAATGGTTAATTATTATAAAATATTATATAAAAGACTTTTACAAAAAGATTTTATAAAATTATGTTATCACAAAAATACAGATAAATCTAACTCTCTATTGAGCCCAGAAGGTTCTGATGTACCAAGTTTATAGATCCAGAATGCCTCACGTTGTTTCAATAAACATTCTCTGTCACCACCACGACGTGGCTTCTGAACCCATTCAATAATCTGAAACCTAAGTTGGTTTATAGCATGCCCCATCTTAAGAAAATTGTGAGCGACGGGAGCAGTGACTTTCTTTGTACGTATGTTACTCTTGTGTTCAATGACCCCGTCACGGATGCTACAGGTAGTCTCACCCACGTAGCTCCGCCCACAAGGACATTTAATCAAATAAACTACAAAACTCGAGTGACATGTGTGGTATCCCTTAATATTATACTTATGGTCAGTGGTTAGATGATAAAATACTGAACCTTTTATAAGATTGCCACAACAAGAGCAGTTTAAACATGGAAAACAACCATTATTTTTATTAGTAATATTGGCATAATTGGGGGCGACGTTGGATCCCATGGCAGTCCCCTGAGTCTGAAGATAATAATCATCTTCTAACAGGAAGTAATTACAATATAGAATAATTTCCAGTAACTAATTAAAGAAATTCAACTGGAATTAAACTATACTTATTGTCACTGATCAATACCGATTTAACAGCACCCAAACCACTTTCATGGGTTATAGACGTGTACAAACTGTCAAAGTCTAAACTGAATAGCAAAAATTTATTTGTGGGTATATCCAATGTATCAATCTTCTGCAAAAAGTCCCCAGTATCTTTTATAAATGAAGTGGATAACTCCACATAGGGTCTTAAAATTTTATCCAAGAAGATTGAAACATTGGTGGTGACAGAGCTATTACTAGAAACAATAGGGCGACCTGGTGGTCGGTTCATATCTTTATGCACTTTTGGCAGGGTATACAGGACCAGGGTACGTGGATTAAAGATAAAAAGAATGATGGTAGAATGGTTTTTGTATCCGAATATAATGCCCAAAGTTAAATCATCCAAAAAATAATTAGGAAACATTGGGACATGTTGGGTAAATGTAATCCTGAGGTAGTAGAGTTAAAACACACCCGTTTGCCAGCTTATAAGAGAAGCCCAAATTTGCAACAACATTTGGTAAGAGCTGATATTGGTAGTAAAAAGTTAAAGAACAGTCAAAGCTATATTACTAATAAAAATAATGGTTGTTTTCCATGTTTAAACTGCTCTTGTTGTGGCAATCTTATAAAAGGTTCAGTATTTTATCATCCAACCACTGGCCATAAGTATAATATTAAGGGATACCACACATGTCACTCGAGTTTTGTAGTTTATTTGATTAAATGTCCTTGTGGGCGGAGCTATGTGGGTGAGACTACCTGTAGCATCCGTGACAGGGTCATTGAACACAAGAGTAACATACGTACAAAGAAAGTCACTGCTCCCGTCGCCCACCATTTTCTTAAGATGGGGCATGCTATAAACCAACTTAGGTTTCAGATTATTGAATGGGTTCAGAAGCCACGTCGTGGTGGTGACAGAGAATGTTTATTGAAACAACGTGATGCATTCTGGATCTATAAACTTGGTACATTAGAACCCTCTGGGCTCAATAGAGAGTTAGATTTATCTGTATTTTTGTGATAACATTTTATAAAATCTTTTTGTAAAAGTCTTTTATAGAATATGTTATAATAATTAACCATTCACATTTGTAATGGTAAATATTACTTGTTAGGATGTTGTAATTTGTGTAGCAACATATTAATTTCTGCTGGCCTTCAATTATGTGTAGGAGTTGTATTATTTGTATTATTAGTATTTTGTATTTTTTGTAGGAAATGTATCATTATACTCTATTGTATTTCTGGTAATTTTGTATATAGAGAGTAAATGCTGTTTTAGGATAAAATTTTGAATATTGATCCATCACAGTGATTGTTATCTGGATACTATAGAGTTAATTTTTGTGTATACTCACTAGAGCCCTCTAGTGGGGGCTGTGTATAAATTCTCACTACGTTTAGTGTAAAATCAGCTTGACAAAGGGATACACTCCCGAAACGTTGCTCTGCTGTTTTTCCTTGTGTGTTTAAAATAAAAATTTGTTGTGCTGCCACTCTTGGATTTTTTGCATATTTTAAGGGGTTCATGGTGCCCCTGTGGCTTGCATGCAGTACCCTCGGTGCTGGACTTTTGCTTGATTCTTGAATCAAAAGCTTTAACCAGGCTGCCAAGGAAATGGCAGAAGCTTTCTGACCTTTCCAAGAACCAGCAAAGACAACAAATAGACTAGAAGTCTTCCTGAAATCTTTAGTAGCTTCAACATAATATTTCAAAGCTCTTACAACATCCAGAGAATGTAAGGATCTCTCCAAAGAATGCTTAGGATTAGGACACACAGAGGGAACAACAATTTCCCTTTTAATGTTGTTAGAATTCACAACCTTAGGTAAAAATTTAAATGAAGTCTGCAAAACTGCTTTATCCTGATAAAAAAAAATCAGAAACGGAGACTCAAAAGAAAGAGCAGATAATTCAGAAACTCTTCTAGCAGAAGAGATAGCCAAAAGAAACAACACTTTCCAAGAAAGTAGTTTAATATCCAAAGAATGCATAGGCTCAAAAGGAGGAAGCCTGTAAAGCCTTCAAAACCAAATTAAGACTCCAAGGAGGAGAGATTAATTTAATGACAGGCTTGATACGGACCAAAGCCTGCACAAAACAGTGAATATCAGGAAGCTTAGCAATCTTTCTGTGAAATAAAACCGAAAGAGCAGAGATTTGTACCTTCAAGGAACTTGCAGACAAACCTTTATCCAAACCATCCTGAAGAAACTGTAAAATTCTAGGAATTCTAAAAGAATGCCAGGAGAATTTATGAGAACAACACCATGAAATATAAGTCTTCCAAACTCGATAATAAATCTTCCTAGAAACAGACTTACGAGCCTGTAACATAGTATCAATCACTGAGTCAGAAAAACCTCTATGACTAAGCATTCAATTTCCATACCTTCAAATTTAACGATTTGAGCTCCTGATGGAAAAACGGTCCTTGAGACAGAAGGTCTGGTCTTAAAGGAAGCGGCCAAGGTTGGCAACTGGACATCCGGACAAGATCCGCATACCAGAACCTGTAAGGCCATGCTGGTGCTACCAGAAACACAAATGATTGTTCCATGATGATCTTGGAGATCACTCTTGGAAGAAGAACTAGAGGCGGGAAGATATAAGCAGGTTGGTAAAACAAAGGAACTGCTAACGCATCCACCAACTCCACCTGAGTACCTGGGAAGTTTCTTGTTTAGATGGGAAGCCATCAGATCTATTTCAGGAAGACCCCACATTTGAACAATCTGAAAAAAACACATCTGGATGGAGAGACCACTCCCCCGGATGTAAAGACTGACGCCTGAGATAATCTGCTTCCCAATTGTCTACACCTGGCATATGTACCGCAGAAATTAGACAAGAGCTGGATTCTGCCCAAGAAAGTATCCAAGATACTTCTTTCATAGCTAGGGGACTGTGAGTCCCACCCTGATGATTGACATATGCCACAGTTGTAATATTGTCTGTCTGAAAACAAATTAATGGTTCTCTCTTCAACAGAGGCCAAACCTGAAGAGCCTTGAAAATAGCACTGAGTTCTAAAATATTGATTGGTAACCTCGACTCTTGAGATTTCCAAACCCTTTGTGCTGTCAGAGATCCCCAGACAGCTCCCCAACCTTAAAGACTTGCATCTGTTGTGATCACAGTCCAGGTTGGACGAACAAAAGAGGCCCCTTGAACTATACGATGGTGATCTAACCACCAAGTCAGAGAAAGTCGAACATTGGGATTTAAGGATATTAAACTGTGATATCCTTGTATAATCCCTGCACCATTGATTCAGCATACAAAGCTGAAGAGGTCTCATATGAAAACAAGCAAAGGGGATCACCGCCGATGCTGCAGTCATGAGACCTAAAACTTCCATGCACATAGCCACTGAAGGAAATGATTGAGACTGAAGGTTTCGACAAGCTTAAACCAATTTTATTCGTCTCTTGTCTATTAGAGACAGAGTCATGGACACTGAATCGATCTAGAAACCTAAAAAGGTGACCCTTGTCTGAGGAATCAAGGAACTTTTTGGTAAATTGATCCTCCAACCATGTCTTTGAAGAAACAACACTAGTTGATTTGTGTGATTGTTCGGCAGAATGTAAAGACTGAGCTAGTACCAAGATATCGTTCAAATAGGGAAACACTGCAATACCCTGTTCTCTGATTACAGAGAGTAGGGCGCCGAGAACCTTTGAAAAAATTCTTGGAGAGGTCGCTAGGCCAAATGGAAGAGCGACAAATTGGTAATGCTAGTCTAGAAAAGAGAATCTCAGAAACTGATAGTGGTTTGGATGAATCAGAATATGAAGATATGCATCCGGTAAATCTATCGTGGACATATAATGACCTTGCTGAATAAAAGGCAGAATAGTCCTTATAGTCACCATTTTGAAAGTTGGCACTCTTACAAAACGATTCAAAATTTTCAGATCCAGAACTGGCCTGAATTAATTTTCTTTCTTTGGGACAATGAATAGATTTGAATAAAACCCCAGATCCTGTTCCTGAAACGGAACTGGTATGATTACCCTTGAAAGCTCTAGATCTGAAACACACTTCAGAAAAGCCTGAGCCTTCACTGGATTTGCTGGAAAGTGTGAGAGAAAAAAATCTTCTCACAGGAGGTCCTTACTCTGAATCCTATTCAATACCCTTGAGAGACAATACTCTGAATCCATTGATCTTGGACATAATCTGCCCAAATATTTAGGAAAAATGTAATCTGCCCCCCACCAGCTGAGCTGGAATGAGGGCCGCACCTTCATGCAGACTTGGGGGCTGGCTTTGGTTTCTTAAAAGGCTTGGATTTATTCCAACTTGAAGAAGGTTTCCAACTGGAACCAGATTCTTTGGGGGAAGGATTGGCTTTCTGTTCCCTATTCTGTCGAAAAGAATGAAAACAATTAGAAGCTTTAGATTTACCCTTAGATCTTTTATACTGGAGGTAAAAAAAACTCCCTCCCCCCCAGTGACAGTTGAAATAATTGAATCCAACTGAGAACCAAATAAATTGTTACCTTGTAAAGAAAGAGATAGTAATCTAGACTTAGATACCATGTTAGCATTCCAATATTTGAGCCACAAAGCTCTTCTAGCTAAAATAGCTAAAGACATAGATTTAACTTCAATTTTGATGAAATCAAAAATAGCATCACAGATAAAATGATTAGCATGTTGAAGCAAGCGAACAATGCTAGACAAATCAGGATCTGTTTCCTGTTGTGCTCAGCTTTCCAACCAAAAAGTTGATGCAGCTGGAACATCAGCCATGGATATAGCAGGCCTATGAATGTAGCTAGAAAATAAATAAGCTTTCCTTAGATAAGATTCAAGTTTCCTATCTAAAGGGTCCTTAAAAGAAGTACTATCTTCCATAGGAATAGTAGTACGTTTGGCAAGAGTAGAAATAGCCCCATCAACTTTGGGGATTTTTTCCCAAAACTCCAATCTAACTGCTGGCAAAGGAAGACATGAAAACTGTTGCATACTACAGCTGGAGATATAATCTCTGCTAACTTACAACAAATACACTTAGCTTTGGTAGAACTGTGGCGAAAATTAATGAAAAAGCAGTCAATTTGAAGAAAAGACTATACCCCAGGTAAGAAAAAATAACTTCCTAAATAGGTTTCCCGATTTTGAAACTGATAGTCTGCAAAAGGAAATATTCATAAACCTGACTCATGGCAAATATAAGTACAATACATATATTTAAAACTTTATATTAATACATAAAGTGCCAAGCCATAGCTGAGAGTGTCTTAAGTAATGAATGAAAACATACTTACCGAAAGACACCCATCCACATATAGTAGATAGCCAAACCAGTACTGAAAAAGTATCAGTAGAGGAAACGGAATATAAGAGTATATAGTCAATCTGAAAAGGGAGGTAGGAGATGAATCTCTATGACCGATAACAGAGAACCTTTGAAAAGATTTCCCGTAAGGAAAACCATAGAATCAATAGGTGATACTCCCTTCACATCCCTCTGACAAACACTGTACTCTGAGAGGAACCGGGCTTCAAAATGCTGAGAAGCGCATATCACAGAAGAAAATCAAGCACAAACTTACTTCACCACCTCCATAGGAGGCAAAGTTTGTAAAAACTGAATTGTGGGTGTGGTGAGGGGTGTATTTATAGGCATTTTGAGGTTTGGGAAACTTTGCCCCTCCTGGTAGGATTGTATATCTCATACATCACTAGCTCATGGACGCTTGCCAATTACATGAAGCAAATAGCTTTATACAGGGCTGGGGCATCTATAAAAAATAAACTGTGATGCATCTAAAAATGTATTGAAAGGTGTCTGAGGCAGCCCCTCCAGCAGACATATTCAGAATAAATACTGTAGGTTTCACAAACGTTGACAATCAAATAAGTTTGTCTTGATGGTTAATTTAGCTTTTTTATGTAAAACAGGACCGGTGGCCATTTGATCGCATCTGTTAAGGCTCACGTTACTATATTTACTTACCGTTTCAGAATCTCGCGGCTGTCATAAGTGAGGTAGCTGCGGCCGATAAACTGTGGAATTTCTATGGCATCTGTTATAACTGAAAGGAAGATCAGATGGTGAGGAACAATTATTATGTATTGTCTTTTTACTTTATGCTTATGATTTAAAGTTAATGTATTTGTATAAAATAAAACAGGTTAAAAGGGACATAAATCCCATTTTTTTCCTTCTTCAATCTACAGTATACAGCAAACATACATTCCAGTGAATTATTTCTACTATGGTAGCAAGTCACAGAAGTACGGTCTAGGAGGGTAACAAAGGAAAGAATTTTTCAGCAAGATCAACACTATATACAATGCTTTGAAAAATAGTTTCAGATCCATGGCCAATTCTTACCTTGTACCTAAAAGCATATATTAAACTTTTGTTCTGTCTGATTATTTGAAAACATTGAACATCTAACAATTATGTCCCTGTAACATTAGTATTAAAGTTGAAAATTATTTTGAAGAAAAATAAATTAAAACATGGAGCTTCCAGAGAGAATATTTTTGTAAACTCCATATTTCAACAGTTGGAAAAAAAAATGTCTTAAAAAAAACACAATTACCTAACAATTGACCTCTACCTGTGAAACATTAAAGAAACTAGCATTTTTCTCAGGATAAAATGTCCCACTCTGGATAAGGATCATTGGTCAGGCTGCAGATTATAAAGACATCTGTGGCATTAAATAATAAATAGCATTTATACACAATAGAGGGACCAATGGGAGATGCATTGAATCAAACTAGAACATACAAGCCCATACCAGTAACTGGGTTATCTCTAGAGGCTATCAGGAAAAAAACTGGATAATATTAAAGGTAAATAAACCTCCAGATGGAACACAACAAAGGGCTTTAAGGGAATTTAACACTGTTATACAGCCAAATCTCTACTCCACGTTTTAAAAAGGGAAGGAAGCAGGGCTGATTCAGGAAGCTATAGACCAGTTAGTCTGACATTGGTAGTAAGGAAGATACTTAAAGGACCAGTAAATACAGTAGATTTGCATAAATAACAAATGTATGACAAAAAGATAATGCAATAGCACTTTAGTCTGTACTTCAAATGGAGTAGTAGATTTTTTTCTCACAAATTTCAAAGATGTCTATTTCAACTCCTCTTTGTATCATGTGACAGCTATCAGCCAATCACAAATGCATATACGTATATTCTGTGAATTCTTGCACATGCTCAGTAGGAGCTGGTGACTCAAAAAGTGTTAATATAAAAATGGAAGTAAAATGGAAAGTTGTTTAAAATTGCATGCTCTATCTGAATCATAAAAGTTTAATTTTGATATGAGTGTCCCTTTAAAGGGATAATAAGATATTTTATTCATGAGTGTATTCATGTTAAGATTATGAGCTCAAATCAGGGGAATCCATTGATGTGATATACTTGGATTTTTAAAAGGCTTTTGATACAGTGCCACATGAGAGATTGTTGTACAAAATTAAGGGACTGGTATTAGCTGAAAATGTTAGATCATGGATAAATAACTTGATAAAACCATGAGTAGTAGTAGTAGTAGTAAATGGATCATACTCAGATTGAGCAAAGGTAATTAGTTGATTAGTACTGTTCCCGTTCTTTTTAATATTTTTATTAATTACTTGGAGCAATGATTAAATAGCAACAGCTCTATTTTTGCTGATGATACAAAGCTGTGTAAGGTCAGTGCGAGATAAAATTGCTTATCAAGGGGATTTACAAAAATTGGAAGAATGGGCTGGTAAATGGAAAGTGAGATTTAATGCTGGAAAATGTAAGGTTCTACATTTTGGAAGTAAAAATAAGAAGGCAATCTATTATTTAAATGGGAATAGACTTAGCAAAACCAAGGAGGAAAGGAATTTGGGAGTACTTAAAGCTAAAATGTATTGAGAGGCACTGATTCAAGGGATGAAAGCATAATTCTGTCACTATATAAATCCCTGGTAAAACCAATCTCAAAAAAAAAAAAAAAAGACATTGCAGAGTTTGAAAAAGCTCAGAGAAGGGCCACAAAACTAATAAGGGCAATGGAGAATTTAAACAATGCAGAGAAATTAGCCAAACTGTGTTTTCACTACAAAAAAAGTGTATGAGAAGTGAAATGATTACTTTATTTAAATATATACAAGGCCCATATACAGATTTGGAGAAAAATCTGTTAATTCCAAGGAAATTATTTGTGACTTGAGTTCACAATTTAAGGCTGGAGGAAAGCCGATTTAATCTCCAGCAGCGTAACATTGTTTTTCACTGTAAGAGCAATCAAATTGTGGACTCCTTACCTAAGGAGGTAGTGAATGCCAATACCTTAAATACATTTAAAAATGGCTTTGATACATTTCTGTCTAAAACAGAATTCAGGGATATGATTGCTTGTGTTAAATGGGTCACATTTTTTTTAATGGAATTCATTTAAGCTCAATTGGAGCTTTTTATTGTAAATCAAGTATGATCTGTATAAGTTGAACTCAATCGACTTCTGTCTTCTGAGTTTACTGAGACTTCTAAACGCAGTAGGATGTTTCATGATATGTTGCTCCAGTTGTGCCTTACAGGACAATCTAACAAAGGAACCAGTGCTCGGAGATGTTTTTTTAATGGAAATGTGATATTTCAGGGTCACTATAAATATTTGAGCACAAGGATGCAGTTAAGCTTTAAAATCATTATGTCAAAGCAGATTACCTGAATGACACAGAGGAACTAATTAAACAATAGTAAAGACACAAGCGGAACAGAAGCCTTATAACAAGCCCAAAATGGGTGGTCTGCATACTCTTGTTAAACGTACATTAAACACCTCTTACTTTAGTGTAAAAAATTTGCTTTTTTACCACACTCCCTAGAGATGCCAAAAAGCAGAGAAATGCTGCAAACTGCCTAAACTACTTCATTTGCAACATTGGAAGGTTACAGAAATAGCATTTTGGCCTCTCAAGAAAGTATGGGACAGAGCACAGTTTCTACACAAAAGCAAGAGGTTTTTATGGTCCTTTTAAGGGCATACTCATCCCTATAAAATCTGTAGTTTGATCTGCCCAGTGTTCCAGTATCCCTTTTAAATTAGCTCATGCTATGAAAACAGTGCACGTTTGACTGGCCACTCTATTTTGACTGTTCACAAGAAGTCCTCCTGGCCCACACACAGCAGCCTGCTGGCTTGTACCCACACATGGAGGCATCCTGGTCCATACAGGGAGGTGTTTTGGCTTACACACAAAACAGGTTATCCTACTCACCCTTACCCACCACCACAGCACATCCTCCTGGGCTGTCCCCGCACAGCACATCTGCCTGGCCCGTACCCACACAGCACATCTGCCTGGCCCGTACCCACACAGCACATCCTTCTGGCCCGTACCCACACAGCGCATCGTTCTGGCCCGTACCCACACAGCGCATCGTTCTGGCCCGTACCCACACAGCGCATCGTTCTGGCCCGTACCCACACAGCACATCGTTCTGGCCTGTACCCACACAGCACATCGTTCTGGCCCGTACCCACACAGCACATCGTTCTGGCCCGTACCCACACAGCACATCGTTCTGGCCTGTACCCACACAGCACATCGTTCTGGCCCGTACCCACACAGCACATCGTTCTGGCCCGTACCCACACAGCACATCGTTCTGGCCTGTACCCACACAGCACATTCTCCTGGCCCGTACCCACACAGCACATCGTTCTGGCCCGTACCCACACAGCACATCGTTCTGGCCCGTACCCACACAGCACATCGTTCTGGCCTGTACCCACACAGCACATCGTTCTGGCCTGTACCCACACAGCACATTCTCCTGGCCCGTACCCACACAGCACATCGTTCTGGCCTGTACCCACACAGCACATCGTTCTGGCCCGTACCCACACAGCACATCGTTCTGGCCCGTACCCACACAGCACATCGTTCTGGCCCGTACCCACACAGCACATCGTTCTGGTCTTTACCCACACAGCACATCCTCCTGGTCTGTACCCACACAGCACATCCTCCTGGTCTGTACCCACACAGCACATCCTCCTGGTCTGTACCCACACAGCACATCCTCCTGGTCTGTACCCACACAGCACATCCTCCTGGTCTGTACCCACACAGCACATCCTCCTGGTCTGTACCCACACAGCACATCCTCCTGGGGTCTGTACCCACACAGCACATCCTCCTGGGGTCTGTACCCACACAGCACATCCTCCTGGGGTCTGTACCCACACAGCACATCCTCCTGGCCTGTACCCGCACAGCACATACTCCTGGCCTGTACCCGCACAGCACATACTCCTGGCCTGTACCCGCACAGCACATACTCCTGGCCTGTACCCGCACAGCACATCCTCCTGGCCTGTACCCGCACAGCACATCCTCCTGGCCTGTACCCACACAGCACATCGTTCTGGCCTGTACCCACACAGCACATCCTCCTGGCCTGTACCCGCACAGCACATCCTCCTGGGGTCTGTACCCACACAGCACATCCTCCTGGGGTCTGTACCCACACAGCACATCCTCCTGGGGTCTGTACCCACACAGCACATCCTCCTGGCCTGTACCCGCACAGCACATACTCCTGGCCTGTACCCACACAGCACATCCTCCTGGCCTGTACCCACACAGCACATCCTCCTGGCCTGTACCCACACAGCACATCCTCCTGGCCTGTACCCACACAGCACATCCTCCTGGCCTGTACCCACACAGCACATAGTCCTGGCCTGTACCCACACAGCACATCCTCCTGGCCTGTACCCACACAGCACATCCTCCTGGCCTGTATCCAAACAACACATCCTCCTGGCCTGTACCCGCACAGCACATCCTCCTGGCCTGTACCCACACAGCACATAGTCCTGGCCTGTACCCACACAGCACATCGTTCTGGCCTGTACCCACACAGCACATCGTTCTGGCCTGTACCCACACAGCACATCGTTCTGGCCCGTACCCACACAGCACATACTCCTGGCCTGTACCCACACAGCACATACTCCTGGCCTGTACCCACACAGAACATAGTCCTGGCCTGTACCCACACAGAACATAGTCCTGGCCTGTACCCACACAGCACATAGTCCTGGCCTGTACCCACACAGCACATACTCCTGGCCTGTACCCGCACAGCACATACTCCTGGCCTGTACCCACACAGCACATCCTCCAGGCCTGTACCCACACAGCACATCCTCCTGGCCTGTACCCGCACAGCACATCCTCCTGGCCTGTACCCGCACAGCACATCCTCCTGGCCTGTACCCGCACAGCACATCCTCCTGGCCTGTACCCACACAGCACATCGTTCTGGCCTGTACCCACACAGCACATCCTCCTGGCCTGTACCCGCACAGCACATCCTCCTGGCCTGTACCCACACAGCACATACTCCTGGCCTGTACCCACACAGCACATCCTCCAGGCCTGTACCCACACAGCACATCCTCCAGGCCTGTACCCACACAGCACATACTCCTGGCCTGTACCCGCACAGCACATACTCCTGGCCTGTACCCGCACAGCACATACTCCTGGCCTGTACCCACACAGCACATACTCCTGGCCTGTACCCACACAGCACATCCTCCAGGCCTGTACCCACACAGCACATCGTTCTGGCCTGTACCCACACAGCACATCCTCCTGGCCTGTACCCGCACAGCACATCCTCCTGGCCTGTACCCACACAGCACATACTCCTGGCCTGTACCCACACAGCACATCCTCCAGGCCTGTACCCACACAGCACATCCTCCTGGCCTGTACCCACACAGCACATCCTCCTGGCCTGTACCCGCACAGCACATCCTCCTGGCCTGTACCCGCACAGCACATCCTCCTGGCCTGTACCCACACAGCACATACTCCTGGCCTGTACCCACACAGCACATCCTCCTGGCCTGTACCCACACAGCACATCCTCCTGGCCTGTACCCACACAGCACATCCTCCTGGCCTGTACCCAACACAGCACATCCTCCTGGCCTGTACCCACACAGCACATCCTCCTGGCCTGTACCCAACACAGCACATCCTCCTGGCCTGTACCCACACAGCACATCCTCCTGGCCTGTACCCACACAGCACATACTCCTGGCCTGTACCCACACAGCACATACTCCTGGCCTGTACCCACACAGCATGTACTCCTGGCCTGTACCCACACAGCACATCCTCCTGGCCTGTACCCGCACAGCACATACTCCTGGCCTGTACCCGCACAGCACATCCTCCTGGCCTGTACCCACACAGCATGTACTCCTGGCCTGTACCCACACAGCACATCCTCCTGGCCTGTACCCGCACAGCACATCCTCCTGGCCTGTACCCACACAGCACATCCTCCTGGCCTGTACCCACACAGCACATCCTCCTGGCCTGTACCCACACAGCATGTACTCCTGGCCTGTACCCACACAGCATGTACTCCTGGCCTGTACCCACACAGCATGTACTCCTGGCCTATCATGTGACACTTGTGTATGCTTCATTTGCTTTATTAAAATAGCCAGGGCTACTTTGATCTTTCACCCCATTGCTTTGCTACTTATCAATGGCAATCAGGAACCTCAACTGTTACATTGTGTCTATTGGCCCATCAAAGTAACACTATCAGCCATGTGCACATTTTATCTCTCATGCAAGTTTTATTGTTTCAGCTAGATTATTTACATTAATGACTAAAAGCCTCAGTGAATTGGACACACAAATTCAGTTTATGGTGCTGTGGTTTCCTCATTCTTTAAGGTATATTTGATGTTTTTTTTATTTTTCACTGGTGAAGGGTACATCTATATATTTGTCATTGACTGAAAGAGAAATTATAATGATCTGAAAACCTCACTATTAAATTTCAATTATAAAACCATCTATAGGTCTCTGCATTTAGACGGTTTTGTCATGTATGTGTAAACAAATTGCCTTATTGATCACAAAGTCTGAAGTAAATTGGTTTAGTAATTTTGCAGTTAAGAAAACGGAAAAAAGTACAGTTTTTTGATGACAAAAATGAGCAGTAGTTCTTTTGGTTGCTGATATATAAATGTTTAAAGTAATGTCTTATATTTTAAACGTTCTTAGTAGAAGCAAATAGCTGAAAGACATAACCAAGATACGCTCTATAGGGGCATTTGAGGTTTGTGGGTATTGTAGTTCCAGATACTCATCTCTATGGTGCTTTAGCCTGGAGGCCAGTGATTACGTGCAGCATGTGCAACACAGACTACACACTGTTATGGGGTTTCAATTGTGCATAGAAATCAGTGTTTAAAATCCATTTAGAGATAGAGAAGGGTGGACCAGCAATTACATGATGTGTGGAGAAATTTATATTGACTGAAAACTTGAAGACCGAAAGGTCAAAATTAAAATGTGCATGGTGTATTTAAATAACATTTTTTTTTCTTGTAAAAGTTATAACTGTTTCTCAGCAGCATACACACATATATATACTTTTGTATATTTGAAAAAATAAATGACTATTTATGCTGTCACCTTTTGCCTTTTTTTGTGATTACTTGGGACCTAGAGCAGTGGTCCTGTGGTGACGTGCATCCTTACCCTGTTTGCTGGAATCCTTTGGGCTAAACACGACACCTTGTCAGAGTCAGCAGTGACTTGTATGACACAAATAAAGTCTTCACTGACACAATACACAACACCACCGCTAGTACTCTAGAGAACTGGTGACAGCTCAGTTACACACAGGATATGTGCATATGCTGCTGAAATAATAATACGTTTTACTAGAAGCATTTTTATTAATTGAAATGTATTACAAAACTGCCTCTATTTCATATTTGAATGTATTCATGCACATTTCATTTTTGACCTTTCTATCCCTTTAACTTGCCTTGGCCTTATGTTTTTTCGCCAATTAATCTAAGCAAACCAGGGTTAGCAACTTAAACTATGATTTATATACTCCATTTTCACCCAGTAATGTTCAGGATGTGACACCACCTGTGTAATTACTTACTAGCAAGTAAATAAAAAAAAAAAAGATAAACCAAAGTGTCACCTCCTAGGGAATATGGGTCATATCAGTAGGTTTCCTTGTAACTAGCACTATATAGAAGGTTCTAGAGTTGCACATATATCTATTGTCTAGCTCTAGCACACTGTCCATATGGTTCTAGAGTAGCACATATCTATTGCCTATCTCTAGCACACTGTCTATATGGTTCTAGAGTAGCACATATATTTACTGTCTAGATCTAGCACCTGTCCATATGGTTCTAGAGTAGCACATATCTCTTGTCTAGCTCTAGCACGCTGTCTATATGGTTCTAGAGTTGCAGATATATCTGTCTAGCTCCAGCACGCGGTCCATATGGTTCTAGAGTAGCACATATATCTTTCGTCTAGCCCTAACACGCTGTCCATGCACTAAAGATTATTTACAACACTTACTATTTATGCAGTAATTTCCACATTCTGCGGCAAGCCAGCAAAGAGAGAAAAAATAAAGAACAGTGATAATCACAATATTTTATTTTCAGATCATACACACTTCCTATGTGTTAACCCATAGCCACAGATTTGCTAATATATATATTTATTTAAACCTGCATCATCCATACCCTAGCAAAGAACAGTAAAACTGAGTAGGACATCTCTTATTATTCACCATGATATTGTTTTTCCTCTTGCATATATTCAAAGCATTTCTTTTAACACTTTACAAATGCTGCTTGGCGAGTAAAGCTTGACATCTTCACACTGGGTGCTGCCAGCTTGGAGTTTAAAACTTTCAAACACTGGGACAGGACTGTGACATTGATGTCTTGACAAGGCATATTGTGCCTTTCAGTTTAGTGCACACAATATAGTGAGAGAGGAAGAGCTTTACCAACTGGCTTCTTAATATGCTAAAATAAGAGAACAGCATATTTTAAAAAGACATGTTATTAACTTAACTTTTATTTGAAAGTAAAAAGATGCATCTATACTATGGCTACCAGGTGACTGCCCTGGTAATGGCGGTTATCTGGTAAGGCTTAAAATGCAAAGGGATCCAGCCACTGTCATTAAAAAGGTCTTTTATAACAATGCAGATCATAGCAAAAATAAGGAAAATGTTTCAAACCCACTACAGATTTCAAATATTATTATTATTTCACTTGGACCCTGTGTTGCTTTAACTCAGGAATGGCGAACTTGCAGCCCATATTATATGTCACAGAGAAATAAGTGACAAACTGTATTAAATACAATTAAAAAGTAACAAGCTGATTAAGTTAAAGTTGCAACATAGAAATGTGAAATCTATTTGACCAGGTTGTTGTGGTGTTTCTGGATAAAACAATGTCAACACATGCCAGTATGCAAAATGTAAGATTTAGAAATATAACCAAAAGTTAGGACCACCGTTTCAGACCCTCCGTGAGTTAAAGTGAGCAAGACGCCACCGGAAGTCACGGGTTCACACAGCCCCGAGAGGTCCACACAGAGTGCGGCTGAGCAAGCCACTCCTGAACAGCAAAAAGGATAAAGAGCTGCACGAAAGAGACACTAAAAGTAAAAATAAAACATAGCTTTTATTAAGCACGATGCAACAACACCTCCTTACGCGTTTTGTGCTGCTACAGAGCACTTAATCATAGGAAACTAAATCCTATGATTAAGTGCACTGTAGTGGCACAAAACGCATAAGGAGTTGTTGTTGCATCCTACCATATGTTTTAAGTGTGCTTAATAAAAGCTATGTTTTATTTTTAGATTTAGTACCTTTTTTTCATGCAGCTCTTTGTCCTTTTAGAAATATAACCCACTGATGTGTTTATAAATTAATTAATCAATAATGTAACTTTAGATTTGAAATTATTTTAGTTAAACTTTTTTTTTTTTTTATAATATGGGTTCTTTGTTTTCTTTTCAATCAATTTTTTGGAAAACTTCACCAGGGAGATTCCAACGGTGAGTATGTACCAAATCACAGAAAGGGACACTTCCTCACAACCAAAATTAAGAAAGTTAGTAGATATAGCAAGCTTATATTTTGAACCCAAGCCAGAAGATATTCTTTCACAAATGTTTGTTTGATAGATTTGCTAACTAACAAATATTATATTTTAAGGTAAATAAAAAAACAAGTAAATATTGAAAGCCTTCTAAGATAACAAAAAACGTTTAGTGCCAACAATACAATCCAGGAGGTGCCCATTTGTGCTACAAACACCAGGCTGCCATTCGTAAACATTTTAATAACATGAATGTCCTGGACTATAGGCGGTAAAATAAAATCGTTTACATGCTGCAATATGTGCCTTGACATTTCATGCATGTACGTTTACAGAACCACTACTGTCACTGTACAATGTAATGGCTAAATGACTAACCATTCCTATTTTAAAAACAATAGCTGTGAACTTAAAGGGATATTTCATTTGGCATTTTAAATGCACAGTAGTGGATAAAAAAATACATAAGGGAGTATTATTAAAGGGACAGTCTACACCAGAATTTTTATTGTTTTAAAAGATAGATAATCCCTTTATAACCCATTCCCCAGTTTTGCATAACCAATACAGTTATAATAATATACTTTTAACCTCTGTGATGATCTTGTATCTAAGCCTCTGCAAACTGCCCATTTTTTCAGTTCTTTTGACAGACTTGCAGTTTAGCCAATCACTGCCTGCTCCCAGATAATTCCACGTGCACGAGCACAGTGTTATCTATATGAAATATGTGAACTAACACCCTCTAGTGGTGAAAAACTGTTCAAATGCATTCTGAAAAGAGGTGGCCTTCAAGATCTAAGACATTAGCACATGAACCTCCTAGATTAAGCTTTCAACTAAGAATACCAAGAGAACAAAGCAAAATTGGTGATAAAAGTAAATTGGAAAATTGTTTAAAATGACATGCTCTATCTGAATCATGAAAGTTTATTTTGGCCTAGACTGTCCCTTTAAAACATTCTATTGTTTGCAGGTTTATATTACAAAATGCAACATGCTTAGTGATATATTGTTACTAAAAGTTGTGTTTATAAAATGTCTGTATATTAATTTAACATCTGGGGCTTCTGCACACCCCAGGCACTGATCTGGGAGCTTGCTGTAAGCTTGATTGGTGGGTACACACAATGAATGCTCTTGAGTTGAAGATTAATACTGAAATATCTGACCCAGAGACAAATCACAAATGTATATACACAAGAATACCACCTGAAAATCTCTCTGATTTGGAACATAATAAATATCCCTGAAAGCAACTGGAAGCCGTCTGTAATAAGCAGCCAGTGTTGGATTATATTATTACATCAATTAAAAAAACCCTGCTGTGAGTGAAAACATACATAGGCAGCTAATAAGTGAAATTATTCTCTGCTGTTAAATTATGTAGAAAAAAAAGGTCTACACAGCAAAAAGTGAGAAAAACAGCTACATTTTCTGCCTCTTCTTACTTTATCCTCAATCAAATATTTGCAATCAGGGTAATAGGGTATGTTTTGCTTTCTTCTGGCGAAATTTATGGTTTGTTGAGATAATCAGTCTGCTGTCAGATTTCCCAGGAAATGTATATTATACAAAGACAACCATGTTCTTTGTACTTAGAAATCACTGAGCACTGTTTTCCTACTTTATCGTTTATGTGTAACGCTTATTACACACTGCATTGCGTTTACGCTCCCCAGCTGTTGCTGAACCTGCATCATCACTATAGTAACTGCTGTCAACAACACTAGCTGGAATTAAGGACGCTTGAGAATTCTATTCTTTAGTGGGGTATTAAGCAGTAAATACATGCCAGACATAATTCAATTCAAATCAAGGAATAGCCCGAGAATAGTATGTACAGTATTTTTATTTTTACAATTATTTAAGTGAATATTTAAAATATAAAAGTGTAAAAGGTTTCTATAAAGTACTTTAGTTTATATAAAGTAATGGGCACAGACATGTTTGAAATAATTTTCTATTTATCTCTGTGCAAACAAAGCTGTGTTAAACCCCTTTTAGAATATACTAAATTACACACAGCCTTTTTTGGACAATCTTGTTATGCTCAATAGTTAAGAAAATTAGGTTTTATAGTGGACCTATACTGCAGTTCTTTGTACACGAAAAACTGTTAAAATGCCAGCTGTATATTTATTATCAAACAGTCTTACATTGTTAGAATATACAGCATTTCTAAATTATCTAAAAGGAAACACCACCATCTAGTGGTTGAAAGAAAATAAAATGTGTTTTGGTCAAAGTAACAAGCCAGTCAGAATTTTTAAAATTACTTTTATCAGTATGAAAAGGCGCTAGGCTCTCTATAGCCTACATAAATCAATTTATAGTCTTTTAGGGACAGTGACTGCTAAATATATTACACAGCTGGTGTTAAATTAGATACCAAATACCATGCATACGCCAGACATAAATAAATATTCTGAGTAGATAAAGAAAAACCTGAACCAAATCATTTCAACTTCCAAAATCGCAGCAATGAAAAGAAGACACTGAAATGTAACATTTCCCCTCTGTATGATATTCCTGCCCTTTCATTAGGTTATCAAAATAAAGGAACTTGCCTGCCCTGAGTTACATTGTCATTAATTCCAAAACAAACATTTTAGTTCAACAAACTCAAGAGCTCTCTGTAGACCACAGTGATCTGAATGACCCCCGGTCATTCCCATTGGTTTATGGTTTATCCTCTGTTTCACTGAACCCTGTAAGGGCACTATGGCTGCTTCTTTGTGTACAAACCCAAATTCACTGTATAACAAATGTTAGCTAAACTTTAGTTTCGATGCCCTCCTAAATATCATTTTATATAATTTATGTCCTTATATACAGGTAGAAAAACCTTTATCCAAACTGCTTGGGACTGAAAAAGGTTTGAATTTCGGAATATTTTGGAATATTTGCATCTTTAAAATGGGACAGCTTGTAAAGTGTATAGGTGTATGGGTAATATACGCAATCTGAAAGGTAGTTTTATATAATACTTTTGTATACATAGTACCCTCAGAATTATATTATATTACTGTAATCAGAAAGGTAATATATGTGTTGCTTTAAATAAATATAGACTATTATTTGCATTTTAGAAAATAAACCAAAAGTCACAGACAGAGAAGATTGTGACTTATAGGCTGGAAAAGGGAGTAATTTATATATATATATATATATATATATATATATATATATATATATATATATATATATATATATATATATATATATATATATTATTAATTAAGTTTGGAATTCCGGATTTAGGGATTTGTACCTATATATCATTCATGGCCACCTACATATAATCTATATAATTGATGATCTCCTTGCTTTCTCAATGTGTTAATGAAAATTGTAGAAGTTCTCATTAATACACTGAGGTCTGGAGAGGTCTTTACATCTTAATGAAATGAGACTTCTGTGTCTGTAAACATTAAATCCATCTATTTTCTGCAGATTGTGTTTTCACCTTTATGCACAATATTCTGTTTCTTGTATCTCCTCTGAGCACAATTCATGTAACTCTCAGAAGACTTTGCAATGCCTCTTTCTCTTAACCTGGTTTGTACCTGTGTATATTTGTCTATCTTTGCTAAACACAATGGGGCTGATTTATCATTGTCTGTCCGACATGATAAGCTGTAGCGTATAATGTCAGACAGACATCGCTGAATGGTGAACTGCTTGTGCAATGCCACCCCCTGCAGATTCGCGGCCAACGTGTCAATCAACCCGATCGCATAGGATTGGCTGCATTGCAGACCACAGCCTCAGAGGCAGCGGACCAGTTATGGAGCAGCGGTCTTAAGACTGCTGCTTCATAACTGCTGTTTCGGAAACAGGGGCATCAGGGGCCATTTGGCCCTTGATAAATCGGCCCCAATGTGTCTCTAAAACTGATAAAGTAGTGTCCTCTGAGTGGCTGAAGTTAGACCAAGAAACCGTAGTTGCATGGTTTGTCATTTAGGTAAATTAAAGGGATACTAAACCCAATTTTTTTCATTCATGATTCAGACAGAGCATGACATTTTAAACAACTTTCTAATTTACTCCTAGTATCAATTTTTCTTTGTTCTTTGGTTCAGAATGCTGGATAGCGCTTGCTGATTTGGTGGTTACATTTTGCCACCAATCAGCAAGAGCAACCCAGGTGCTAAACCTAAAATGGGCCGGCTCTTTAGCTTAGATTCCTTGCTGAATGCTGAATCATGAAAGAAATTTGGGTTTAGTATCCCTTTAAATACATTTAGGCTACAGTATTATGCATCGCTAGAAAAACTGATCCAACAGCTTTACCTTTTTGACAGTTCTTTCCATCGAAGCCTAAAGAACAGTCGCATTCATAGCTATCATGTTTTGGCCTACAGCTTCCTCCATTTTCACATGGGGCATTTGCACACGGATGTATTGTGTTCTCCAGATTTATTCCAGAAGTCAGCCCATGCACCAGGTTAATGATCCGGTCATTAATGATAAGCTGTGTCAAAGCAAAGAACACAAATATTTACACTACATTTATTTTACAAATATTATTCAAATGAAAAAATAAATTAAAAAAGTTAATTTTTTTATCATGTTAAAGCACAGTTTTTTTTTATTACATTTAAAGTATAAAACATCTGTACACAGGGTATGAAAACTGTTCCACGTTATGTTTATTTTTATTTAAAATAATTTACAACCGTCATTTGTTTTTAGAAAAATTCAGAATGCTTTGCAAGCCAATGGCAACCCAGGGGATCCAGCACTTGAAGACTGGTAAAATCTGTGATTTTGTTATTCTACGATGTGACCAATTAGGAATTAATGTAAATAAGCCGATGGTTTGATCTAAGCAAACACTAAGTACAATGCAGGTTAGTTCTATTTCACCATACTTAAAGGGACATGAAACCCAAATGTTTTTTAACGATTCAAAAAAAGCATGCAATTCTTAACAACTTTCCAATTGATTTCTATCATCTAATTTGTTTTGTTCTCTTTGTATCATTTGTTGAAAAGCATAGCTAGGTAGGCATAGACCCTGCTGATAAATGGCAGCACATATATGCCTCTTATTAGCTTTAAAGAGACAGTAAAGTTAAAATGAAACTTTCATGATTCGAATGGAGCATGCAATTTTATACAGGTTTCCAATTTACTTCTGTTATCAAATTTGCTTCATTCTCTTGGTGTCTTTTATTGAAGAGCTCAGGAGTGTGCATGTGTCTTTAGAACTCTATGGCAGCAGTGTTTTGCAACATTTTTATATAATAAATCTTGGGTTTCATGTACCTTTCAGTATGATGGGAGCACTACAGACTATGTGGAGGGAGCTTAGAATATGTACAATCTTTATAGTTATTTTACAGAAATTGAATGTACACTGCAATGCTGTTTTTTCCCATTAATTAAAGGGACAGTAAACACCTTGTAATTACAAGACATTTCTTTTGTGTTACTATAGAACATATTAGCCAAGTCTTAAAGAGACAGTCAAGTCCAAAAAAACCTTTCATGATTTAAATAGGGAATGTAATTTTAAACAACTTTACAATTTACTTTTATCACTAAATTTGCTTTGTTCTCTTGGTATTCTTAGTTAAAAGCTAAACCTAGGAGGTTCATATGCTAATTTCTTAGACCTTGAAGACTGCCTCTAATCTGAATGCATTTTGATCACTAGAGGGCATTAGTTCATGTGTTTCATATAGATAACATTGAGCTCATGCACGTGCAGTTACCCTGGAGGGAGCACTGATTGGCTAAAATACATGTCTGTCAAAAAAACTGAAATAAAGGGGCAGTTTGCTGAAGCATAGATACAAGGTAATCACAGAGGTAAAAAGTGTATTTCTATAACAGTGTTGGTTATGCAAAACTGGGGAATGGGTAATAAAGGGATTAGCTTTCTTTTTAAACAACAAAAATTCTGGTGTTGACTGTCGCTAACCTTTTTAAAACATATTAACATCCTTTTTACTGCAGTTATTTTTCAGAAGCCAAAATCCACCCACCTTTTGCCTTATATGGAGGAATATAATAAAAACCAACATTTATGCTTACCTGATAAATGTATTTCTTTCTTGACACGGTGAGTCCACGGATCATCATCAATTACTGTTGGGAATATCACTCCTGGCCCGCAGGAGGAGGCAAAGAGCAGCACAGCAAAGCTGTTAAGTATCACTTCCCTACCCACAACCCCCAGTCATTTGACCGAAGGAAAAAGAGAGAAAGGAAATAACACAAGGTGCAGAGGTGCCTGAGGTTTATATAAAAAAAACCTGTCTGAAAAACAGAGAGGGCTGTGGACTCACCGTGTCAAGAAATAAATAAATTTATCAGGTAAGCATAAATTTGGTTTTCTTTCCTTCTAATGACACGGTGAGTCCACGGATCATCATCAATTACTGTTGGAAATCAATACCCAAGCTAGAGAACACAGATGATCAGATAGGGACAAGACAGGTAACCAAAACAGAAGGCACCATTGCTTGAAAAACCCTTTCTCCCAAAGTAGCCTCAGCCTAGACAAACACATCAAATTAATAAAATTTGGAAACATTCTACAAAGAGGACCAAGTTGCAGTCTTGCAAATCTGATATCCAGATACTAGATTCTTGAAAACTAAAGCAGCAGAGACAGCGTTAACGGAAAAAGCTGAAATTCTCTTAGAGGGCTGCTGTCCAGCAGTCTCATAAACCAAACAAAATATACTTCTCACCAAAGGGAAAAAAGTAGCTGTAGCTTCCTGACCCTTACAATTCCCAGAAAAAAAACAAACAGAAGACTGGCGAAAATTCTTAGTCGCCTGTAGATAGAATTTAAGAGCATGCACATCTCCAAGCTGTGCCGCCAACGTTCCTTATGAGAAGGATAAGGGCATTAAGAAGGAACAGTAATTTACTGAAAATGTTCCTATCTGAAACAACTTAGGAAGAAAACCTAAGTTAGTACAAAAAATCGCCTCATCGGCAAGAAGATAAGAAAAGGCGAATCACACCGCCAAGCAGAGAATTCCGAGACTCTCTGAGCAGAAGAGAGAGCCTTCCAAGTAGCCCCCACCATTAAAAATAAGTACGCCTTAATCTATGACAAAACTTCTAGAAACCGGCTTGCAAGCCTGAGTCACGGTCTTAATGACCGACTAAGAAAACTCACGCTTAGACAAAACCAAGCGTTCAATCTCCAAGCAGGCAGCATCTGAGAAATGAGATGAAGGAATGGACCCTGTTCACAAGGTCCTTCCTCAGGGACAGTCTCCCAAGTGGAGAAAAGACATTACCCCATTCAGGTACGGACCAGGCCTGACCCTGCATAACTTCCGAAATCAGACAGAATCAGATGCATTCATGGAATAGTGGCGGTAGACGCAATATAATCACCCTTGTGGACGGAACAAGGGACCCCTACTCCAGATATATTTCCCATCCCTGGGAAAGAGATTGTACAAGATCTCTTAAAAGAGAGGTAACTCGAAGGATGACTCCTGAACTATATATTGTCCAGAAAAAAACTCTTGCAATATCCCAAGACCTAAAAGTCTGTCTAGGATGACGAAAACTCAGAAACTCGAGATTGAAGGACAGAATCTAAGTTACTAGAGAAAAATACCTAGATCCTGTTCCCAAACTGGGACTGGAAATGTCACTCCCAGAGAGGAAGATCCCGAACTTCCAGTTCAAGGAAAGCCTCTCATCAAACCTGAATTACAGATATCCTAGAAAGAGAAATCTGCCCCTGGGAGGAAAACTTTGATTGGACTCCAAAAGGCATGACTGAGCTTGCAGAAAAAGGAAACTTTCCTTCTGTCTTATTCTCGACATGTGGTAGAAAAACATCTTTCACCCTTACAGTCGAAGGATAATTCTGCTAGACCAAGTCTTAACCTTGAAAGGATACGCCAGAAGCGTTAATTAGGAAGAAACAACAAAAAAAAAAAAATGAACCTGCAACTGCAGAATTATAAAGCCTAGGCTGTACCACTAAACCACAGGTAGGTTACTCAGCTGTCAAGACTGCAGTAAGAAAATGTCCTCCTTGGGCCTGGGCTGTTGCAATATGCTGTCATTGCAACTGCCCTCAATGTCCGGTGGCTAGTACAGCAAGTCTAATAAGACAAGGCATTGCTCCATAAGAACAATTAAACCTCCAGAAACTTATCCATGAATCAGAAACAGAGCTTCAGTGTCAAAGTTCTCTGAGTCATAGTAGAAAAAACAGAATTTATGTTTACCTGATAAATTACTTTCTCCAACGGTGTGTCCGGTCCACGGCGTCATCCTTACTTGTGGGATATTCTCTTCCCCAACAGGAAATGGCAAAGAGCCCAGCAAAGCTGGTCACATGATCCCTCCTAGGCTCCGCCTTCCCCAGTCATTCGACCGACGTAAAGGAGGAATATTTGCATAGGAGAAATCATATGATACCGTGGTGACTGTAGTTAAAGAAAATAAATGATCAGACCTGATTAAAAAACCAGGGCGGGCCGTGGACCGGACACACCGTTGGAGAAAGTAATTTATCAGGTAAACATAAATTCTGTTTTCTCCAACATAGGTGTGTCCGGTCCACGGCGTCATCCTTACTTATGGGAACCAATACCAAAGCTTTAGGACACGGATGAAGGGAGGGAGCAAATCAGGTCACCTAAATGGAAGGCACCACGGCTTGCAAAACCTCTCTCCCAAAAATAGCCTCAGAAGAAGCAAAAGTATCAAACTTGTAAAATTTGGTAAAAGTGTGCAGTGAAGACCAAGTTGCTGCCTTACATATCTGATCAACAGAAGCCTCGTTCTTGAAGGCCCATGTGGAAGCCACAGCCCTAGTGGAATGAGCTGTGATTCTTTCAGGAGGCTGCCGTCCGGCAGTCTCATAAGCCAATCTGATGATGCTTTTAATCCAAAAAGAGAGAGAGGTAGAAGTTGCTTTTTGACCTCTCCTTTTACCAGAATAAACAACAAACAAGGAAGATGTTTGTCTAAAATCCTTTGTAGCATCTAAATAGAATTTTAGAGCGCGAACAACATCCAAATTGTGCAACAAATGTTCCTTCTTTGAAACTGGATTCGTCGGAGACAAGTCTGTATAGTCCCCATTCCACTGACTGAGTATGCACAGTTGTAATGGTCTTAGATGAATGCGCGCAAAAGGAACTATGTCCATTGCCGCTACCATCAAACCTATTACTTCCATGCACTGCGCTATGGAAGGAAGAGGAACGGAATGAAGTATTTGACAAGAGTTTAGAAGTTTTGTTTTTCTGGCCTCTGTCAGAAAAATCCTCATTTCTAAGGAGTCTATTATTGTTCCCAAGAAGGGAACCCTCGTTGACGGAGATAGAGAACTCTTTTCTACGTTCACTTTCCATCCGTGAGATCTGAGAAAGGCCAGGACAATGTCCGTGTGAGCCTTTGCTAGAGGAAGGGACGACGCTTGAATCAGAATGTCGTCCAAGTAAGGTACTACTGCAATGCCCCTTGGTCTTAGCACCGCTAGAAGGGACCCTAGTACCTTTGTGAAAATCCTTGGAGCAGTGGCTAATCCGAACGGAAGTGCCACGAACTGGTAATGCTTGTCCAGGAATGCGAACCTTAGGAACCGATGATGTTCCTTGTGGATAGGAATATGTAGATACGCATCCTTTAAATCCACCGTGGTCATGAATTGACCTTCCTGGATGGAAGGAAGAATTGTTCGAATGGTTTCCATTTTGAACGATGGAACCTTGAGAAACTTGTTTAGGATCTTGAGATCTAAGATTGGTCTGAACGTTCCCTCTTTTTTGGGAACTACGAACAGATTGGAATAGAACTCTAAGCCATCTCCGTGGAGATGTTGCCTGTACAACGGCAAAGAGAATGACTGGGGAAGGCGGAGCCTAGGAGGGATCATGTGACCAGCTTTGCTGGGCTCTTTGCCATTTCCTGTTGGGGAAGAGAATATCCCACAAGTAAGGATGACGCCGTGGACCGGACACACCTATGTTGGAGAAATTTCCTTCTACTCGTGCATTAAAAAGGGTCAACAACAGGAGAATCCTTAAAAGAACTGGAGACAGTTACCCTAGCTTCTCCTTTACCTGTGAAAAGTTCCATAGCACGTCTAGAAACATTTCCTCAAAGAAAGGAACATCAAAGAAATGAATATAAGTTTACAAAAACTTCCAAGAGTTGACAACGACAGGAATATCAATGTTGACCAAGTAGCTAAAACCTCCTATAACAGAACACGAGGTGTGCAAACATATCTGAAGGAGATGACTTCAGCCTCAGATGAAGGAATTATACTGTTCAAATCTGAGATTTCATCCTCAGAAACTACCGGCGAAGCTTCCTCCCCAGACTTAGAGAAAATTAACTGCGTAGCAGAAACCCTATATTAAAAAAAAAAAATTCAAATTAAATTTTAAAATGATCCCATCCAAGGAAACAATAAATCCTTCAGGTCTATGTTTGTTAGTGACAGGCCCTCATGACCAAAGAAGAAAGGATACTACTTTGAAAATCAAAACCTGAGTTACTAGAAGTAAATACCTAGATCCCGTTCCCAAACTGGAACTGAAATTATCACACCCGAGAAGAAGATCCTGAACCCAGTTCAAGGAAGGTCTCTCATCATACCTGGACCACAGATATTCTAAAAGGAGAATCTGCAAAGGGAGGAATTCTAGATAGGACTCTAAATGACATGACTAATCCTGCTGAAAGAGGAAAAGGAAAACCTCTCCTCCAGTCTTACTCTCTTGACGAGAGGTAGAAAAACCCTCTTTTCATCTCAAAAAGTCAAAGGAAAAATACGGCAGCTTATCCTAAAAAGGAAAAACCAGAAGCGTGGATTGGAGGAACAGAAGTCTAAGCCACAGGTAGGCTTCTCAGCTGACCAAGATTTCAGCCACAAAGCCTGGCAGGCTAGTACAGCAAGACTAATAAGACAAGGCATTGTTCTAGATGAACAATTACACCTCCAGCTTCTTAACCCTGGATCCGAGACAGAGCAAGTTAACCTCCACATGGTTTTAAGTTCTCTGAACTCAAGTAGAAAACTCCCTTCTACTAAAGACACCATGCATCTTAAAGGAGTCAGTGACAGGAAATTCCTATAAAAAAGGGAAACAGGGAGAGCATAATCCCCAGATATTCCAATTTCCTGTGAGAATTCCCATAGCACATCTAGAACACTTCCTATAGCTGATAAAGTTTACAAAACTTTGAAGGGTTGACAACGACAGAGGGATCGGAGTCGTCCAAGTAGCTAAAACCTCCTATAACATTACACAAGGTGTTGAAGCATACATCTGAATGAAACCACTTCAGCATCAGATGAAGGAATTATACTGTCCAGATCTGAGATTTCGTCCTCAGAAACTACCAGCAAATCCTCCTCATCAAACTCAGAAGAAGGCAAACCTGTATAGCAGCATGTGGAGCAGAAACCCTATTATCTGACAACATTACATATACTCTTGCATATCCCTATAAACAAGGAAAACAGACCAGCTGCATGTACCACAGAGGATACCAAAGCTGTAAATTCTGTATGCAATACACTCCTCCAGGAGATTGAGAGGAACCGCAGGGCACTGCATGTGACACCATAGAGACTTGGGACGTTAAGGAGAACACTGCGGCATAGCCTAGGCAGCATTAGCCTAAGAGACATGAGGCTAGAATAACATTTTGAAAAAAATGATACTGTCACTTTAAAAATAAAGACATACCATTTAACAGGGGATTTCAAAATAAATATATATAGGAACAGACCCCTGTTCCACTCTCATACTAGATAAGAAATTTCACCAAATCCTTCCATAGTAGAAAAGGAATAATGGATCTTAAGAAATAAATGCAAAGTCAGCTAATGCATAATGAAAAATATGAACAGCACCCTATTACAATTTTTCCTGTGAGTTCTAACTATAGATTGTGTTTTTATAGAAGCTTGATGGAGTTATCTTAACAATCACTTTTATTAATTCACAATTCACTTTTAATGTGCATTTAAAGTGTTTCATGTATAACGATTTTTAAATTAAACGTAAGTAAAATAATAGTGACATAAATCAAATGAGGAATCCCCCAAATGATACAGACTCTAACGAGCCGTATGCATATGTTGAGACTAAGGCTGATAGGCCGAGACAAGCTCTGCAACTAGACCCGCCGCTCCGATGACCCGATAGAAACGCAGGTCACGTGAGCGCAACAAGAGAGAGAGACAGAAATCGAGCCACTCCCTTCTTCATTAACATAGGAGGCGGAGCCATCGGCCGGCGCGTGAACAAACTCTCAGAAGAGCAAACACCCGGTCTCCATAATAGATCAGAGAAAACGAGTGACCCATAAATTTTCCTTAAGCCCAGGGGATACACTCCGGATAAGTCTAAAAGAAACTGCAAACAGACACACTAAGCTGTCTGATGAAACCAAGCCCAGCATTCAATTAACTCTAACACATGTACAGAGAGACTTTCTTAGATTAAGGTCTTTATAATAAAAAAAACTCTAGCCTCACAAGCTGTTTAACCCCTTCAATGCCAACAAAGGGGAAAAACATCTCCACCTGTAACATGAAGTGCCTGCACACTGCCATTAATAATATCCTACTAGGATATATTTGTACCATAAACTTGGAGAATTTCTAAAGTGCATAATCTCCCATACATAGAAGAACCCATAGCACGTACCTGCATTTAGCCGTCCGGCAGGAGGACAGCTCACTAGGTATGAGAGAATGCCACTCCTCACAGGGACCTGTGGAAGAGAGAGAAGACAGAGTAAACCTAGTATGGCTTTCTATATCAGGGCAGAAACCTGTTAGGAACTTGTGATGTGGACTATCACTGTGTTTTTTTCTAACTGCTTTAAAGCCACCACTGCCCAACTGAAGAGACTAACGTGGAGTACAGCTAAGCCCCATCTTGAGAGTAAAGGCAGAGTAAACTTACTCTGGCTTTAAAATAATAAAATCTTGATTGAAGTTCAATCTTCTTCAGACACCAAAAACTTCACCTCCTCCATTGAACAGAGGCAAAGAGAATGACTGGGGGTTGTGGGTAGGGAAGTGATACTTAACAGCTTTGCTGTGGTGCTCTTTGCCTCCTTCTGCTGGCCAGAAGTGATATTCCCAACAGTAATTGATGATGATGATCCGTGGACTCACTGTGTCATTAGAAAGAAATATATAGCTAGAGCTCCAAATACAGGAGCAAGGTTAATATGAAAGTACACAAACAAGTAAAATTAATAATATAGTTTTAATCAAAAGCAGTCTCTAATAATAATAATAATAATTTAACAATGGTTTAAAACAATGAAATAAAATTCGCGCAACAGTGTGGAAAAGTTCACATATAAGGGACGTCTCCCTAATTCATGAATAATAGCTTGTGTATAAAAATACATTGTGAGTTGAAACAAGTTGGAGATCGAACAGTCTTATGTACCTATTTTATTGTGTTTAAACATATGATATCACGTGATTGGAGTTCTGATGCCTGATAGGCTAATGCACTCACGTGTTGGAAGATTTGAATGACTTGGCCATTACAATGTATCCAGGATAATCAGTGCACTATATATAGTGGCGATCTATGTTGCCATCAGAACGGTCGTAAGTTATAACATTCAGCAAAGTTTCTATTAGAATCGTGGCTTATTCAGACCTTGTCTGTGTAACAGTGTCCAGGTTATATATAAACCACTTGTGTCGATCAGCTCCAGGTTAATTGGATCTGGAGCTGATCGGCACAAGTGGTTTATATATAACCTGGACACTGTTACACAGACGACCCTTATATGTAAACTTTTCCACACTGTTGCACAAATTTTATTTCATTGTTTTAAACCATTGTTTTATTATTAGATTACATTTGATTAAATCTTTATTATTAATTTTACTTGGTGTGTACATTCATACTAACCTTGCTCCTGTATTTGGAGCGCTAGCTATATATTTTTAGTATATTTCTGACACTTGTTTATCTGCCACTGAGGGGCAGATTTTTTAGCTTGGCTTATAGGTTATTCTACTTTTTAGTGCTTACTTGTATTGTTGTTTCTACTTATATGGAGGAGCTGACTTTGGCTTTAGTTCTCTGAAAATAAGGCTAGTCCCGGCTATAATGTTAGTATAAAATGTATTATTTTACAGTTATCTGTTACAGCTAATAAGGGACAGATATATAGCAGAGTTAGACTTGAGAAGTCCGCAGGGTGCAATTTAAAGTTCTGGGAATTAGAAATTGCTAAATTTTCAGAGCTAAATTACATGAAAAGGGGCAAAATAAATAAAAGTATATTGCAAAATGTTTTCATGAATCATTACTAAACTTTTTATTTACAAATCTCAAGGTGTTTACTGCCCCTTTGAGCATTTTAAGGGGCATTTTCATTATTGTTGCACAGTATTCAGATTTTTTGAGAGTTTCACTGACAGAGATCTTTTGAATTGAGGAGTGTGTGAGAGACCTTAGGTTAAATGTGACTGATTTTCTCCACAACAGGGAAGATGTGTCCCAAACACACTATGTTGGCGCCCTCTAGTGTTCTATATTGCAGTTTTATTCTGAGCAGACAAAGGGTAATCTTCATAACAAGGAGATGCAGAATTTCTTTGGGAATTTTCTTTTCAATTTCTGGATTTCTGTGAACTATGCTGCTGTTAATACTGTGCCTGTACTTGTATGTACTAACTATAAGATCCCTACCCATTTTTATTGGCTATTATGAGCACCTCATCATTTTGTTTATATATTGCAATATCATTTTTGTTTTATTAGTTTTATTATTTGCTTAATGTCCCTTAAATGCCATTTCAGATGCATGACATTATGAGAGGTGGATTCTTCCCTAATAAGCCCTTTTATGTAAGTATAATACTTTGCAGAACTATTAAATTGGCAGTAAAGTGAAAACTAAACTTTCATGATTCAAATAAAGTTTGTCATTTTAATCTACTTTCTTATTTATTTATTGTATCCTATTTTCTTTGTTCTCCTGGTATCCTTTGTTAAAGAGTAAACATAGGTAGCATGATAAGGACTCAGGAGCGTGCACATGTTTTTAGAGCTCTATGGCATAAGTATTTTGCAAAATTGTTTGTTGCACTGTTATACACTGTTGCAAACACTGCTGCCATTACTAGACACGTGCATACTCCTAAACTCCTAGGAGTCTACAAAGTTGTTTAAAATTGTATGCTCTATCTAAACCACAAAAGTTTATTTTTGACTTTACTGTTCATTTAATACCACTACACTTAAATTTTTCATACTGTTAAAAGGACATTTATCTAGTTTGAAAATAAGTAAATATACCAGTCAATTGTGGATATTTTCTGAATACATTAACACCCTTCTTAGCTACAATTGTTTTTCCAATGACCAAATCCATCCCACCAGCACCTTATTTAAAGAAATCAAATTGTTACTGAAGTAGATCAGGCTTGCCTCTTCCATTGTTTCCACTTGTGTTGTTTTACATCATAATATCTTATCTCTGCTTAGGTCACTTAGGGTCACATATGTAGCAGAGTTAGACTTTCACAGAGATGCATTTAATTTGGTTTAATCTTACAAAATGTGTTGGGATTTAGTAAACCCTTTATTTTTCATGCAATGATCTTAAATCATTGTGGGATATTAGTACCCCATGTCCGCTTCCTAATCTGTGAATGTACCTAGAAGTTTTATTTCTGCACCCACTATGCAGTCTAAAAAAAAAAAATGGAAATTAATGCTTACCTGATAAATTTATTTCTTTTACGATATGACGAGTCCAAGGATTTCATCCTTACTTATGGGATTACGCCTCCTGTTTAGCAGGGAGTGGCAAAGCGCACCACAGGAGAGCTGTATATATAGCTCCTCCCTTCCCTCCCCCTCCAGTCATTCGACCGAAGTTAGGAAGAGAAAGGAAAAGCCAAAGGTGCAGAGGTGACTGAAGTTTAATAAAAATAAATACCTGTCTTAGAAATGACAGGGTGGGCGGTGGACTCGTCATATCGTAAAAGAAATAAAATTTATCAGGTAAGCATAAATTTCCTTTTCTTTTACAAGATATGACGAGTCCACGGATTTCATCCTTACTTATGGGATACAATACCAAAGCTATAGGACACGGATAAAAGGGAGGGACAAGACAGGAACCTAAACGGAAGGCACCACTGCTTGAAGAACCTGTCTCCCAAAACCAGCCTCAGAAGAAGCAAAAGTATCAAATTTGTAAAATTTGGAAAAAGTGTGAAGAGACGACCAAGTTGCAGCCTTGCAAATCTGTTCAACAGATGCATCTTTTTAAATGCCCATGAGGAAGACACAGCCCTAGTAGAATGAGCTGTAATTCTTTCAGGAGGCTGCTGTCCAGCAGACTCATATGCCAGACGGATGATACTCTTCAGTCAAAAAGAAAGAGGTAGCAGTAGCTTTCTGGCCCCTACGTTTTCCAGAAAAAACAACAAATAATGAAGATGATTGACTAAATTCTTTAGTCGCCTGCAAGAAAAACTTCAGGGCACGGACCACGCCCAAGTTATGCAACAGACGCTCCTTCTTAGAAGAAGGATTAGGACATAATGAAAGAACAACAATTTCCTGATTAATATTCTTCTTAGAAACAACCTTAGGAAGGAAACCAGGTTTGTTACGTAAAACCACCTTATCAGAATGGAAGATAAGATAAGGCGAGTCACATTGTAATGCTGAAAGCTCAGAAACTCTACGAGCAGAAGAAAAGCAACCAAAAATAAAACTTTCCAAGATAACAACTTAATATCTATGGAATGCATGGGTTCAAACGGAACCCCTTGAAGAACATTAAGAACTAAATTCAAACTCCAGGGTGGAGCAATTGGTCTAAACACAGGCTTAATTCTGGTTAGAGCCTGACAAAAATACTGAACGTCTGGAACATCTGCCAAACGTTTGTGTAATAAAATTGACAAAGCAGAGATTTGTCCCTTTAAGGAACTTGCTGATAACCCTTTCTCCAATCCTTCTTGGAGAAAAGACAGAATCCTGGGAATCCTAACTTTACTCCATGTGTAGACCTTGGATTCGCACCAATAAAGATATTTACGCCATATCTTATGGTAGATCTTTCTAGTAACAGGTGTACGTGCCTGAATCAAAGTATCAATGACCGAATCAGAGAACTCCCGCTTAGATAAAATCAAGCGTTCAATCTCCAAGCAGTCAGTTGCAGAGAAACTAGATTTGGGTGTTGGAAGAATCCCTGAATGAGAAGGTCCTGCCTCAATGGAAGCTTCCACGGCGGCAGAGAGGACACGTCCACTAGAACGGCATACCAAGTCCTGCGAGGCCACGCAGGTGCGATTAGAATTACTGAAGCCCTCTCCTATTTGATCCGAGCAATCACTCTGGGAAGGAGAGCAAACGGTGGAAACACATAAGCTAGGTTGAACGACCAAGGCACTGCCAAGGCATCTATCAGTTCGGCCTGAGGATCCCCTGACCTGGATCCGTATCTTGGGAGCTTGGCATTCTGACGAGATGCCATCAGATCCAATTCCGGTCTGCCCCATCTGAGAATCAGGGTGGCAAAGACCTCCGGATGGAGTTCCCACTCCCCCAGAAGAAACGTCTGTCTGCTTAAAAAGTCCGCTTCCCAGTTTTCCACTCCTGGGATGTAGATTGCTGACAGATAACAAGAGTGAGCCTCCGCCCACCAAATTATCTTGGATACTTCTGTCATTGCTAAGGAACTTCTTGTTCCTCCCTGATGATTGATGTAAGCCACAGTTGTGATGTTGTCCGACTGAAAATGGATGAATTTGGCCGAAGCCAACTGAGGCCAAGCCTGAAGCGCATTGAATATTGCTCTCAATTCCAGAATATTGATTGGAAGAAGAGACTCTGACCAAGTCCACACATCCTGAGCCTTCAGTGAATTCCAAACTGGACCCCAACCTAGTAGGTTGGTGTCCGTTGTCACAATCACCCATGAGGGCCTGTGGAAGCACGTCCCTTGGGACAGATGATCCGGCGACAACCACCAAAGAAGAGAGTCTCTTGTCTCCTGATCCAGATCTATCTGAGGAGACAAATTGGCATAATCTCCATTCCACTGCCTGAGCATGTTCAGTTGTAGCGGTCTGAAATGAAAACAAGCAAACGGAATGATGTCCATTGCCGCCACCATCAATCCAATTACCTCCATGCACTGAGCCACTGATGGCCGAGGAGTGGACTTAAGGGCTCGGCATGTATTCAGAATCTTTAACTTTCTGACCTCTGTCAAGAAAATTTGTATGGATATGAAATCTATTAGAGTTCCCAGGAAGGGAACCCTGGTCTGTGGAATTAATGAACTCTTTTCTAGATTCACCTTCCACCCGTGAGTCCTCAGAAAGCACAGAACCATGTCAGATGGTAAGACGACGCCTGGATCAGAATATCGTCTAGATAAGGCGCCACTGCAATACCCTGCAGCCTGAGAACCGCCAGAAGGGACCCTAGAACCTTCGTGAAGATCCCGGGTGCTGTGGCCAACCCGAAGGGAAGAGCCACGAACCGAAAATGTTTGTCCAGGAAGGCAAACCTTAGGAACTGATGATGATCCTTGCGGATAGGAATATGAAGGTATGCATCCTTCAAGTCCACGGCAGTCATAAATTGACCCTCCTGGATCAATGGTAAAATTGTTCGAATAGTCTCCATCTTGAAGGATGGGACTCTGAGAAACTTGTTTAGACTCTTGAGATCTAAAATGGGTCTGAACGTTCCCTCTTCCCACAAAAAAGAATTGAGTAAAACCCCAGCCCCTGTTCCTTTCTTGGAAAGGGACAAATTACTCCCATAGTGGAGAGGTCTTTTACACAACATAAGAACGCCTCGCTTTATCTGGTCTGCAGATAATCGTGAAAGAAGAAACCTTCCCCTTGAGGAGACATTTTTGAAATCCAGCTGATACCCTTGAGACACTGTTTCCAGTGTCCAGGGATCCAGAATGTCTCCTATCCAAGCCTGGACAAGAGAGGTCTGCCCCCTACTAGATCCAGTCCGGATCGGGGGCCGCCCCTTCATGCTGATTTGGGAACAGCAGCGGGCTTCTTGGATTGATTACCCTAGTTCCATGTGAAATCTTGAGGGAAGAGGAGACCCTTACCCTCAGAAATAACCTCCTTCAAGTCAAACCCGAACAGGGTCCTCCCCTTGCAAGGAAAAGTCAAAAACAATTTAGCTGACACATCTGCCATAAGGCACTGCGTGCTAAGACGGAGACTCAAACTCTTACTGCCGACCACGTAATCTGCAAGGAAATACCTGAAACAACTAAGTTAAAAGTTGTAAATGTTGTGTGCTGCTGTTCCATACATAAAGGAAGAATGCAAACCAAGAAACAGCAGTAAGGTCCTATAAAATGACCCTGACTATTATAACTGAGACTATTTACATATTATACAAAAGCAAATTACAGTCACATGCAATAGTGCAGCGTCAAAAATATACGAACAAATATGGGTACCTGCCAATCTTAGGATTTCGGCAAGGCGCCAATAAAAGGGCACTCACTGAAAACTTAATTCTATTTCAATAAGGGTGCAAAAGAAACTAAATCTTCCCATAAGAAGCGATACTGTTTCTTTAAGGAAATACATGTGTGTATTGGGTACTTGTAAAGCGCAGCAATGAACCCTTAAAGGTCGCAAGGCGTTGCTCATGATATCTCCGCTTGTGCTATCCACATCACAAAGGAAGAATTAACAAACAGTTTACAAAAACAGTAGTAAACTGAACGCAGAAAAAAAGTTACTTGTTAAATCTTAAAGTAACCTATTATAGCGTGTTGTTTATATCATCCTACATCACAATGGATGAAAAAACAAACAAACAGTCATAAGACCCTTAATGAAAGGTACACTTTTTCTGCTTTTTAAAAAAAAAAAAAAAAATTTACCCTGTCACTTTAAATTGAAAAAGTAAGACTCATTGATGTCGTGCAGAAAAAACAATTCATCTTATAAACATAGTAATAAAGTGGTATCAAAAAATTACTATGTACATCAAAGGCAATGACCTTGCAAACAACCGCAGAGCACTGCCTGTGTGTCAAAAATAAATGTGGGCACAATCTTATAAACTATTTTTGGAGTGTGTTGCGCAGAATTACCAGACTCCTGACAGTCATAGCTGAGGAGGGAGTAATTAGATCAGAATGGAACATACGAAAAAACGTGTGACTGTCACTTTAAATATTAAATAGAAAAGAACACACACTTTATTTTTTTCAATTTATTCCAATCCTGCAGAAAAAAAAAACCCCAATAGGGTAAAAATTAGCGTGAACTGCTAGATTCAACACCCCTCAGTAGTGTCCCCCTTTAGAGCGGAATAACCCATTCCTTATCGCAACAGGGGAATAAAGCTATGAACCGACTTATTTTACCTGTTGGTCATTTAACCTACAATAGGCTGTGCATATTAAGAAATTGTCTGCCGGTCGGTATTGTGATTAGTGGAACTGAAAAAAAAACCCACCAAGGAAATGGTGTCCTAAAGACCGCCCCTCCTATGCGGTGACTTAACGGACAACTCCCGGACGGCAAGGAAGATTTAGGGTACCGCCGGAAGTACTACACAAGTTCTAAATGTAATGTCCCACACCACGGACATCAGTAATAGGCCCCTCCCGCTGTCATGCCAGTAAAATGACCTGCCGGGAGCTAAAATCAAAGCCTCCCCAAAGACCGCCCATCGTGGGCGTATACAGACTTTACACAGACATCTCCCGGTCGCCATCTTAACCGCCGGGAGATGTAACAAAAATGTCCCCATAACCTAGTAGAACTGCAAATACCCTACCATCCTAGGGAGAAAACGGTTAAACATACACAATATCACCCGGTCGGCATTGCTCTCATATGCAACTGCCGGGCAAATAATACAAGGGAAACCCTGAAGTAACACATAGCTTTTACAAGGGGAACCCTGAAGTAAAAAAACATAGCTGTCTAGCCTTGTCTCCCAGTAAGGAGAAAGCACATACCTGAGTAAGGAGCCCTGCTCTCTAAGGGGCTATTATTCACAATGAGGGTGCCAATGTCTTCTGAGCCCATTCTTCTTAGTAGCCCCAGGAAATAAAAATTGCACTTACCTCCAACTGCCAACAGCAAAGGCAGCTCCCAGGTGTGTGAAGTCCTACTGCTCACATGGACCTGAGGATAATAAGGAAAAAACAGAGTAAAATCTCTCAGATTTTTTCCCCTCAAAAGGCAGCATACATCTATGGGAGGCGCAGTTAGAATAAAATCCCACAAGTTCCCATTGCTTTGAAGCCACCAAATGCTTCTCTTTTTGTACTGAAGAGATTGATTTGGTCTAGGCTAAACCCCAGAAAAAAAGTAGAACACTGTGGCACTCTTGATTGAATAAACTATAACCAACACCTCACTCTGCCTCTTCCTATCACTAACACAGGCAAAGAGAATGACTGGAGGGGGAGGGAAGGGAGGAGCTATATATACAGCTCTGCTGTGGTGCTCTTTGCCACTTCCTGCTAAACAGGAGGCGTAATCCCATAAGTAAGGATGAAATCCGTGGACTCGTCATATCGTGTAAAAGAAAATAAGCTTCCACTACAGCATATGGGGAGGGGTGGTGCCGCCTGCACTAAAAGGAAAACTGTGAGCTGGCAGCGCACCTGAGAAAGTGGGTGCCAAAATATAACTTCTAGGTACATTCATGAGATAGAATGCATTGCTTACTGTTACTTTACTCATCAAGTGATCTTTTACCCTGCAACTGTAATCAAGTCTAAAGCAGAACAGTTAAAGGGACATGACTTTTTTTTCAGGATTCATAGAGTTCATCCAATTTTCTAATTTACTTCCATTATTTCATTTTCATTGTTCTTTTGGTATCTATTGTTGGAAAAGAGACATAAGCTCAGGAGCATACACGTGTCTGGAGCACTATATAGAAGAAGTTTTGCAAGAGCACTATATGGCAGCACTATTTCCTGCTGACACCTACGTAGGTATCTCGTCAACAAAGAATACCATGGGAACAAAGCAAATTTGATAATAGAAGTGACTTTTATGCTCTGTCTGAACCACAAAAGGCAAATTTGGTTTCACATCCCTTTCATTCTGCTCATTCAGAACCCAAATTACACCATAAAGTATGTGTAAGGGGACACGGAATTCAGTATATTTTGTGTAGTTATTGTACTTATTATATTACTAAATGAATACTAAGCAAGGACGTTTGGCTCAATACAAAGAATACATTTATTTGCAGTCATTCAGAATTTCCAACAGATAATAATCCTGAATCTAAACAAGCACAAAACCTGTGATCAATTTGCATTATTTTAAGCAGAAAAATCTACAAATTAACTCCGATAAAACTGAAAATACACTGAAGTTAGCCCATATAGCGCAGCCACCTTTGTTTGAAGAAGAAAACACTGTGCCTACATTTTAATAAATAATTATGCCGCCAAAGAGAAAATATTTTTTCCCCCCAGTCTTCCTCTATTGTTAAATATGAGATAGAAAAAATATCTATCATCCACCTATCCATCTCTTTTGTTAGACCTTGGCTTGTTTCCATGATAGAACACCTAGACAGAAGCGTGCGTGTGTCTTCTTGAGCACTTTTTGTGTAACACTGTTACAAACATTGTTGCAGACACTCAGCTTATAGCTCTCAAGTCACGTGCACACTCCTGAGCCTACATCAGTATCCTAAACAAAAACAAGGAGCGTCTAAAATAAGGCTTGTGTGAGAACATGAGGATTATCTATTAATAAAAGTTATATAGCGATAGTTAAAACATGCATCTATTGCTATATAACTTGTATTTATAATCATCTTGTTCACATTTAAAAGGGATAGTCTACTCCAGAATTTTCATTGTTTAAAAAGATAATCTCTTTATTACACATCCCCCAGTTTTGCATAACTAACAATGTTATATTAATACACTTTTTACCTCTGATTACCTTGTATCTAAGCCTCTGTAGACTGCCCCCTATCTTAGTTCTTTTGAAAGATGTGCACTTTAGCCAATCAGTGCTAACTCCACGGGAATGAGCATAATATTATCTATATGACAGACATGAACTAGCACTGTCTAGCTGTGAAAAACTGTTAAAATGCAGTGAGATAAGAGGCAGCCTTCAAGGGTTTAGAAATTAGAATATCAGCCTACCTTGCTTGGTTTAGTGTTCAACAAGGAATACCAAAAGAACAAAGCAAATCTGATGATAAAAGTAAATTAGGAAATTTAAAATTCCATGTTCTATCTGAATCATGAACGTTTAATTCTGACTAGACTGCCCCTTTAAACCTTATTTTAGGCCCTCCCTATTTTTGTTTACCATTTAGTACTATAAAAGTATTAGGAGATTATTAGGTCCAATTAAAGTAATCCTATATCAGTATGCTCTTGTGGAAAGGAGATAAATTTCATCAAAAGAAGGAAGAGCAAGAAATCTATTTAAAGATACAGGCTGGATGGTAACCCTACTCACTTTGTGTTTAGGATTATTTTGCCGGTTTCCTCTCTGCTTTCTGACAAATATAAATAAAATGCAGATAACCAGCAGATTATACAGCTACAAACCTCACCTTCTGAATGCTCCCACCGAAAGGCCGGAGGACTCCGGAGTTCTTCTTTACAGTGTCGTAATTAGGAACTCCCCCGATGTATATGTCAGCATTACACTTTATCTGTGTGAACGCCCCCTAAAACATAATGCAATCCTCATTATTACAGGTTGTACATTGTTATTAGTTTTCACATGATTATTAGTTTGTATATTATTAATTATTTTGTGCATAATTATTATTTTGAGCATTATTATAAGTTTGTACAAAACTGTGCATTAAAAAAATGATAAAATAATACCAATATATGGCAAGGAGGGGGCGTCATACTTAAAATAAGCATTTTCTTTCTGACTTAAATGAATAACTTATGTTCGATTAATGCAGCCTTTGGGAAACCAAAAGGAAGAAATATTATTTAAAGAGACATGACGCTAGTAACGCACCTTTATTCAGCACACCGCAAGCAAACATGACTCGTTTTCACTCGCTATGCAACAGTGAATAAATGTATAGGGAGGCCAGTGAAAGAGGTAAGCAGGAGAGGGGATGGTTAAAATTCCTTATGACATGCAAGATCAGGTCACAGTCAGGGACCTAACAACTTGAATACAAATATTTATCTGTAAAAAGAGATTTTTGTGTCTCTCTGTGAACAAACCTGCATCCATGCTAGTTTTACTTTACTTTTAGCATGTCTAACGGGTGCATTTTCATTTGCATGATAATTTGTTTAGTTATGTGTCCCTTTTTAATCCAATATTTGTGTCTGTTTCATTTCATTGCTATTTAAAGTGAAAGTCAACAAAAAATACCCTACCCCTTAACCCTTTAAGGACACAGCTTTCAGTTTGCTCAATTGTTTTATGACGGAAAAATTCCATCATATGTCCTTAAGAGGTTAAAGAATGCACTGAGAAGTTCTTAGTGAAAGAAAGTGGTAGTGGCTTTTTGTAGGTTTACTGTTCCTTTAAATAAACATGAATACTTTTTGTTGCTATGGAGTGCATTGTGCTAAGTAACCAATACACTGTATAATCTTTTTCAATATTAAAACAATAAAACTTCATAAGGACGGACTTCCGGTGGGCGGAGCTAGCGGCTGGCAGCAGAAGAGAAGAGCTCCGCAATTTAACTCTGAATATATCCCATTTTCTGCTGCCGGCTGCCTTATCCCACGTTACCGCCTTGTTGGGTAGATGTAATAAGACCCCAACCGGCCAGGAATAGATCGTGAAGGGCCGAAAATCGCCCTTGCCTCGGAAGGCATTTCTATCTGCGCCACGCTGCGCACCTAACGGACCTCGCGGGCGCCATCTTGAAGGATCCCTCCCTACCTCCATACCCGTCACAGCCCGGACGGAGCTGCAGAATCATACAGCCTAAGGAATATATCTGCAACGCTATAGGATACCGATCCAGCCGGATTAACTGTCTTTGTGGCAGCTGAAAAGGGGACAATAATAAGCGGTACTCAGGTAACACGCACCCTGAAGGGACATTGTGGGCTAAATGATTAACTCAATTAGAAGTAATGCTGATAGCAATTGACTGCATTTAAGTAATCCGGCCTGCTTCACTTCATCTTGGAAGGGAGAGCAAGTAAATACAAAAAAAAAAAAAAAAAAAAAGCAAACTTATATCAAGACACAAGTTGGTAGATAACTGGGGGCCTGGGACAGAGAGCTGCAGCGCTGGAGCTGTAAACAAACTCAGCAATCTATAACCGCACAGGGGCTAGACATATGGAACATTCTGCTCTATTGCATAGCTGGTATAGCTAAAAAATTTTCCCAGGACTATATCTAAGGTCTATGTTTTCAGAGTGGGGCAGAGTTTCTCTATTATTTGCTGCGTAGCTGGTATAGCTAAATTTTTTACATCTGTCTCATGTGATCTTGTGAGCGCACTCGAGGCCCATAACTTCTAACTGAATAATCTGCCTGACACTTTACTGCTTCATAGCTACCTCAGTGAACTTATCCTATTACACCTGGGACTAACATTTCTAGTGTGAGATAAGAGGGGAAGGGAGCCTACGGGGCAAGAGGAATGCTCTTGTGGTAAATACAGCTTACTTGTTTGTTTCTTACTCATCTTGCTCGTTCACAGCCTGAGGGGCCGCTGCATCTCACAGAATTTCAGTGTCACTTTGTGGTTTATGCATAATGTTCCTGCAATACTAGTCCTCTTGTACAATTTGTTCTATGAAAGTGGACGAGTATTTTCACAGGCTGCCTTCGCCTTCAAGTAGCACCATGAGTCAAAGATCAAAAAATCAGGCAGAGAGGCACAAAATCCTTATTGAATCTCAGGCAAACACCTCACTTGCAGATATTGAAAACAATTCACCTGGTGACCACTCCTCACTCTTGCAAGAACTTAAAGCATTTTTCTTACCAAAGATGGACAGTTTGCAGGCTGGTGTTGATACTTTGACCAGTGAGGTGAGACTCTTTTCTACACGTATGTCTGCTGCAGAACAGAGAATTTCGGGGGTTGAGGATAGGCAGCAAGAATCAGATATTTCATTGAAGCACTTGCTGAAACAAAATCAACAGTTAATGGACAAAGTAGAAGATTTAGAAAACCGCAGTAGACGAAACAACCTGCGAATTGTAGGTGTTCCTGAATCTATCAAGGATAAAGATCTATTGGACTTTGCCGCCTCAACCCTTCCAAAGCTCCTGGGCATGCCTTTGGATTGCCTCCCACTGGATATTGAGAGATCACACCGCATTGGCCCTAACAGATATCTGGACAACTCCAGGGAAAAACCACGTCAAGTAATCTTTAAGTGTTTGAATTTCCAGGACAAGCTTGCCATTCTCAGAGCATACAGAACGGCTAAAGAAGTCATTTATGAAGATCACCGCCTCTTGTTGTTTCAAGATTTTTCGGTGGAAGTCACTAAGAGACGCAGGGACTTTGCCTCACTCTGTTCCACCTTGCATGAACAGGGGCGTAAATTTGCTCTTATGTTTACAGCTACCCTTAAGATCCAGACCCTTTCAGGTCCAAAAACTTTCCACTTGCCTGCAGCAGCGCAAGCATTTCTGTCTACAGAGCGAAGGCAGGATAATGGTTGATAAGACTAACAAGAATCAATGTTCTCTTTTTTTACATAAAATGTATCTTATGACATGTTTGGTCCCTATCTTGCAGAGACCATGGTTGTGGTTAATAGTTCTCAGTTGGTGTGTGTGCCTGTGGGGCTTGGAGGGGGGGCACTTGGACGCCGAGTTCCCTTCTGCTGTTGAGCACTTGCCTCTGTCTGAAATACTCTCTTACGTCATTGACGTTTGCAGGTGTTGCAGTGTCTCCTCTCCGGCCCACATAGGCGACATAGATTTCATAACAAGTATGGTTGTTCATATGGTTTGTTTTCTTAGTACTCTCAATGTTTGCTCTAGTCCCGGCTCCTACACACCCCACCTTATTAAGACTATGCAATACCCCCCACGTCGCATAACCCATGGTTCAGACAGGTATGTTATCGGTAGAGCCCCTACTCATTCTAGGTTTCCCACCCCCTTTCCTGCATGTTTGGCCCTTGACTTGCATCTAGCACCTTTGGATGGCGATCCCCTGTCTGCCTTCCATCTCCTATGGTCCACTGCCGTTGGTGTTGCAGAGCTGCTCTGTTCCAGGGGTATTGTTCCTGAATGTATGCTATGTATTCTCCCACCTCAAATTTTGCCTGGCCATTGTTTGTCTGTTCCCTCTCTTCTACCCTGCGCTACACCCCTTGAAGTAGAGCCACTCCTTGAAATGCTGAACATATTTTTCAATACAAATACAATCGTGATTGGTAATTGTTGGTCCCAATACAGAAAATCTAATCATTGTATATCTGACTCCATTGTCTTGATCTATGCTAAGCCTCTTGAGGTTATTTTAAACTCTGGAATGTTGAAAATATCTTGTACTGTTTATACAGCTGTGGTTGGAAAACTTCGGCCTCAGCATAATACTAATGCCATTTTATGTTCTCGCTTCCTCCATAGCTGCTGTGGACTCTATGCCTGGGGGCCTCCGGCTCCCTCCCCTCCGCCACACTGCCAACCAACGAAGGCTAAACACTGTCATCATATAAACGTAAGTCAAAATTACACAGCACATACATGTATTACCATTATAAGCTTTAGATATGTCACCTCCCATTAAAGTTATTGCTTGGAATGTAGGGGGCATCACATCCCCGGCAAAGAGGAGCATGATCCTTCACCATTTAGACTCATTAAGGGCTGACATAGCTTTACTCCAAGAGACGAAACTAACAGCTGAGGAACATGAGAAATTAAAAATACGCTGGGTTGGACAGGTTATAAGCTCCTCCACAGAGGGTAGGAAGAGGGGTGTTGCAGTCCTAGTGCGCAAAGGTTTGGCAGTTGTTTTTTCTAAGATAGAGATAGACAAGAAGGGGAGATTTATAATTGCCTTAATTCAAACTGACACTTCCACATACACCCTATGCAATGTTTATGGCCCTAATGCTTATGACCCTGACTTTTGGACGAACCTTTTAGCCACATTGGCCACATATAACGCTCCTATAATTATGGGAGGTGATTTTAACTTGGCTCAGGCTCTTCCCCTAGATAGGTTTAGAGACCCTTCTGTCTCAAAAGCTTTGAAGATAAATATGTCTAGATATAAGCGGGAGGTATCCCTTATTGGCTCCTTTAAAGAAACTTTGAACCTGGTAGATGTGTGGAGAGCTAGAAACCCTGTTGAGAGAGATTTCACTTGCCTTTCTAAAACGCATCATACCATGTCACGTATTGACTACTTTCTGACTGCACCAAGTATCACGCCACAGATCTCGTTCATAGGTATAGGTCAAGTTACTATTTCAGACCATGCCCCAGTTACCTTATTCCTTCAGCCTCAGCTTCCTAAGCCTCCAAATAATACTTGGAGATTCCCTCTTCACCTCTATAATAATATTGAGTTTCGTCGCCATTTAAAAGCCTCCTGGACACACTACGCGTCGGACAATGCTTCCCACTCAAGTGCTCCAGATCTATTTTGGCATGCCTCCAAAGCGGTGATGAGGGGCCACATAACCTCTTTCACAGCGCATCATAACAAGCAGCTTAAGAGGGTGGATGGGGCTCTTCTTTCTCAACTCACTGAGGCTTATAATAACTATCTATCTACCCCTACATTGCTGACTAGGAAAGCGTACTATGACCTTAAACAAACTAGGGATACATACCTCGCTCAACAAGACAAAATCAATATACACAGGCAGGGGCGTTATTATCGGCATGGTAATAAGGCTGGCAGGTTACTCGCCAAGTTGGTTCACTATTACAAGCCTAAGTCCCAGATCCTAGCCATTAAATCCAAGGGTACCATAACTGTCGATTCTAAAGACATCATGGCCGAATTTGTAGACTATTATACTTCCCTATATTCTAAACAATTAATTCATTCAGAAGCAAAACACAAGTTTTGGGATGCAGTGCAACTCCCTACTCTTACGGAGGACCAGACCTCCCTCTTGAACTCTAGGATACTTCCTCAGGAGGTTCTTAAGGCCATTCGGCAGAACAAGCTGGGCAAGGCGGCGGGCCCTGACGGGCTACCCGCCGAATATTTTAAAATACTGGATGAAGAACTGGCCCCTGTCCTATCTTCCCTATACTCTGCGTACCTGGCAGGCACTGAGCAAATAAATGACAGATTCTCTGAAGCCAACATCTGTCTTTTATTGAAACCCGATAGGGATCCCACTCTTACCTCATCTTATCGCCCCATTTCATTGTTAAATGGAGACTATAAACTTTTGACGAAGATCCTGGCAGATAGATTGGCAACGGTTTTACCACATATAGTCCATGCCGACCAAACTGGTTTTGTAAAGGGCAGATCGTCAGTGTTGAACATCAGGAAAACTCTTGGTGTGGTGACCCATTATTGGTACAACGCACATGAACAACCCCCCTCTCAACTGCCAGATGCTTGCCTTTTGGCGCTAGACGCTGAAAAGGTGTTTGATCGCATTGAGTGGGACCATTTACACACATCACTATCTCACTTCGGTATCCGGGGTAACTTTTCCAACTTTTTGCAGCAATTGTACATGGCCCCAAGGCTTCTCTCATAATAAACGGAGGGCTTTCTCCCTCTTTTGCGTTGCAGAGGGGTACGAGACAGGGGTGCCCCCTTTCTCCTCTCCTCTTTGATCTGGCCATCGAGCCCCTAGCATCCTACATCAGACAGCACTGTGCGGGTTTAAACATACACGGCCGCATCTTTCATTATATGCTGACGATCTGTTGCTCTTCATAGGTGACCCGGGTGCCAATTTACACCCTCTCTTGGATATTATTGAGGAATTTGGCAAGTTCTCAGGATATAAGATTAATATCGACAAATCTGAAGTCACGTGGTTACAGAACTCCTGTAACACAGATCTGGCGGGTACCGGTCTTACAATTACTGACGGCTGCTTTAAATACTTGGGCATTCGCATACATGTCAATCCTCATAAACTATATTCTCTTAATCTTGGTGGGATTGTAAAAGATATTAAACAAATGTTGCTGAGTTGGGTGAAGCTCCCCCTTTCTCTTTCAGGAAGGGTGCATCTTTTCAAGATGGTTGCTCTGCCTAAGCTTCTTTACCCCTTGCAGATGTTGCCCTTGCTTCTTACCCAGCAAGACATTGCCTCCTTGCAGACTTCCATTGGCAATTTTATTTGTCAGGGTAAGAAACACAGGATAGGTAAGACTCCTCTGTCAATGCCGGTGAGTGGGGGTGGTCTCCGTCTTCCTAATATCATGTGGTATAATTGGGCAGCTCTTTCTAGGTTCATACTGGATTGGCTGGTAGGGAATGACTTTTACACAGTCCCTAATCTAGAGTCTAACTTCATCAAACCGCTACACTTGGCTTTCTTGCCTCATGCGGATTTTAAATCATTACCCATATTCGTACAAAATCATATCTTATTTAGGGACCCCTTGAGAGCCTGGGCCAAGATTTGCAAACTATGGGGATTGCAGAAGTCTACTAGTAAATACCTCCCAATACAGGGTAACCTCAACTTCCTTCCTGGTTATACTACACAAGCATTTCAGATATGGCAAGAATCGAATCGGACCAGACTTTATCAACTACTGCATCCCTTGACCTTTGACATTCTACCTTTTCATGACTTACGGGTGAAGTATGATCTCCCCAGCACCCACAGGTTTGCGTACTTCCAATGCAGACATTACATTTCCACATTAATTTCAGGGGGACTGTTGTCTAAGGAACCTTCCAATATAGACAGACTTTGTGCCTTGGCAAAACTGGGACCTTACAAACTCACACACACATATACTCTGTTGTATCGTCATTTTGAGGATTCCACTCTGCGTGGGATCGTATCGAAATGGTCTCATTTTGAAGATTTAGAGGTGGACACAGCGCAGATTACTTTGAGCTTTGAGAGGGCAATTCAGGGCACCATCTCTGCAAAATTGAGAGAATCGCACCTAAAGTTCTTGCACCAAGCTTATATTACCCCTGGCATGCGTGCAAAGTGGGTTCGAGGGGCACATGATCTATGCAGTAAATGTAGCAGGGTATCCCCTGACTGGATTCATCTGTTGTGGGGGTGCCCAAAGGTGCAGTGGTTCTGGCAGAAGATTTCGTTTTGGCTGGGCAAACTAACCAAGCAAATTTTACCCCTCTCAGCACAGTATGTGATTTTTCTTACGCCTAGAGACCAGACACATAAATACAACACTTTTATAATTACAGTTCTCATGCTAGCTAAACAGGCTATCCTTAGGGAATGGGTGGGAGAGAGAACCCCTCCATTTCAACAGCTGCTTAGAGCGGTACATACTCAAATGTTAATTGAGCAGGCAGACACAAGGGGAGACCCTGAGAAAAGAGTGAAGAGGTTTCTTCTTAAATGGGAGGTATATTTGATGCAGCTGCCAAACATAGTTAGGGATAGAGTTCTCCTTCCCTTTAAAAACAGTCTGTATGTCTTAAACGAAAATCTAAAGGGCAACTGGTGTATTTCCACTGATTCAAACTGTTGAGAATTCCTCTCATTTGCGGAGGCGTGGTGTTGGCTGGATGGGGGGGATCCGGAGGTACCCTGGGTGAGTATGAGCATATTTGTTGTTTGTTGATCTTTCCGTTTTTTCTTCTACGCTATTCTCTTTTTTCCTTATCTTAGTATGCTTTCTCCCTTTTCTTTTTCTTTCTTTTTCTTTCCTTTGTTTGTCTGTTTATTTAGATATTTCTGATAAAAAGTGAGTCCAAGTACATGCATGATGATTTCATTTCAGTATCGGGCCTTTTAACACGATCACTGCCTTATATGTCTTATTCTGCATATGTTGATATCGAAACCTAGTATACCAATGTGATTGTACTTATTTTGTATGTCTTGGATTCTTTTCTATAAATAAAGTTATAAAAAAAAACAAAAAACTTCATAAGGACTAAAAAAAAAAAAAAACTCTTTATAAATATGAACCTTACAGTGAGTGAAATTAAATTTCAACAACCAACTGTACATTCTGTCGGTGTCAAGACAAAGACATTAAAAATGTACTCTGTACAAGCAAAGCAAGTAAAAATTCTGCCATAGTTCACTTAATATAACCAATGATGCCCAAAAAGGACACATACATCTGCCTTTCATGACCATTTAAAGCTACAGTAAACATAGTAACATTATATATATATATATATATATATATATATATATATATACACACACACACAGTATATATACTATATGTATGTGTGTGTATGTATGTATGTATATATGTATGTATGTGTATATATATATATGTATATATATATATATATATATATATATATATATATATATATATATATATATATATATACACACACACACACACACACACACACATATATATATACACACACACATATAAATACTAAATCAGATAGTAAAGTGTAGTTAAAAATGGAACTGTAATATTTGTATAATTATGAGCTTATAATATCTGTAAAATGAATACAATAAAATATGATTTAAAGAAAGTAAAGGTTTGTTCCATAAGAATTAAACTGGTCTCTACAAACCTCTGCTAATCCTTCCACTTGCTTTTGGTTGTCCACTTGTAAAATGCCATTCTTTGCTGTACGAGACACCCGTAGATCATGCCACTGCCCCATGGTTACCGGTTTTTCACTCCTGTTTTTAAAATGAAATATATAAATAAACTTACCAAAATAGTTTATAATTCTTTTACCAGCCTAAGAATAACTCAGCATTCTCTCTCCCTGATTGCCAGAGACTGCACTTCTCTTTCCAGCCAAGGAGTTCCGAGGAACGCTATAGAGGACTTATACAGAGGGGGGCGCTGTAGGACTTATACAGAGGGGGGCGCTGTAGGACTTATACAGAGGGGGGCGCTGTAGGACTTATACAGAGGGGGGCGCTGTAGGACTTATACAGAGGGGGGCGCTGTAGGACTTATACAGAGGGGGGCGCTGTAGGACTTATACAGAGGGGGGCGCTGTAGGACTTATACAGAGGGGGGCGCTGTAGGACTTATACAGAGGGGGGCGCTGTAGGACTTATACAGAGGGGGGCGCTGTAAGACTTATACAGAGGGGGGCGCTGTAGGACTTATACAGAGGGGGGCGCTGTAGGACTTATACAGAGGGGGGCGCTGTAGGACTTATACACAGGGGGGCGCTGTAGGACTTATACAGAGGGGGGCGCTGTAGGACTTATACAGAGGGGGGCGCTGTAGGACTTATACAGAGGGGGGCGCTGTAGGACTTATACAGAGGGGGGCGCTGTAGGACTTATACAGAGGGGGGCGCTGTAGGACTTATACAGAGGGGGGCGCTGTAGGACTTATACAGAGGGGGGCGCTGTAGGACTTATACAGAGGGGGGCGCTGTAGGACTTATACAGAGGGGGGCGCTGTAGGACTTATACAGAGGGGGGCGCTGTAGGACTTATACAGAGGGGGGCGCTGTAGGACTTATACAGAGGGGGGCGCTGTAGGACTTATACAGAGGGGGGCGCTGTAGGACTTATACAGAGGGGGGCGCTGTAGGACTTATACAGAGGGGGGCGCTGTAGGACTTATACAGAGGGGGGCGCTGTAGGACTTATACAGAGGGGGGCGCTGTAGGACTTATACAGAGGGGGGCGCTGTAGGACTTATACAGAGGGGGGCGCTGTAGGACTTATACAGAGGGGGGCGCTGTAGGACTTATACAGAGGGGGGCGCTGTAGGACTTATACAGAGGGGGGCGCTGTAGGACTTATACAGAGGGGGGCGCTGTAGGACTTATACAGAGGGGGGCGCTGTAGGACTTATACAGAGGGGGGCGCTGTAGGACTTATACAGAGGGGGGCGCTGTAGGACTTATACAGAGGGGGGCGCTGTAGGACTTATACAGAGGGGGGCGCTGTAGGACTTATACAGAGGGGGGCGCTGTAGGACTTATACAGAGGGGGGCGCTGTAGGACTTATACAGAGGGGGGCGCTGTAGGACATACAATTTAAAACAACTTTCCAATTTGCTTCAATTCTCTTGGAATCTTGTCTTAAAGGAGTAGTAATGCACTACTGGGAACTAGCTGAACAGTTTGGGTGAGCTAATGGCAAGAGGCATAAATATGCAGTCACCTATCAGCATCTATGCTTTTCAACAAAGGATACCAAGGGAATGAAGAAAACTAGACAGAACATTTTCTATCTGAAGCATGAAAAAAACATTTGGGTTTTATGTCCCTTTAACTTCAGCAAAGTGGTTAAATACATAGTCAGCTCATGACTAACCATGCACTACTGGGACTTAGCTGAACACATCTGGTGAGCCGATGACAAGAGACATGTGCTTAGCCACAAAACATCAGCTAACTCCCAGTAGTGCATTGCTGCTTGTGAGAATATCTAGATATGCTTTTCAATAAAGGCCAACAAGCAAATGAAGTAAATTTGATAAGAGCATAAACTGACAAATCTCTCACCTTGCATGATATATCTGAAACACAACACTAAACAAAACATGGTGTACTTTCTTTAGAGATAGTCTTAGGGCTCTTTAAAGGGACAATCAACACCAAAATTGCTATTGTTTAAAAAGATAGATAATTCCTTTACTACCCATTCCCCAGCTTTGCACAACCAACATTGCTATATTAATATACTTTATAACTAAAGACAGTCTTTTTCCACATGCTTTTTAATTAGCTTTTCACAACAGGGAAGTACTAGTTCATGTGGGCCATATAGATAACATTGTGCTCACTCCCGTTGCGTTACTTAAGAGTCAGCACAACACAACACTAATTGGCTACAATGCAAGTCAATAGATAATAACTAAAGCGTCATGTGATCAGGGGGCTGTCAGAAGATGCTTAAATACAAGGTAATCGCAGAGGTAAAAAGTGTATAAATATAACAGTGTTGGTTATGCAAAACTGGGGAATGGGTAATAAACAGATTATCTTTTTAAACATGTTTCATGCTGGCCCAGGTCATGCACTTAGGCCCCGAATCTAAACAATTCGCCGGCCAAGACGTGGTTTTCCACATCAACACTCGCAGGGGCAGCCCTCATAGAATTCTATAGAAATGGGTGACGTATCCACCAATCAACAAGCGCTACCTAGGTGCTGAACCTAAAATGGGCTGGCTCCTAAGCATACATTCCTTCTTTTTCAAATAAAGATACCAAGAGAACGAATAAGAATTGATAATAGGAGTAAATTAGAACGTTGCTTAAAATTGCATGCTCTATTCTGAATCATAAATTTAAAAAAATGTGGGTTTCATATCCCTTTAACATACAAAGATCATACAGTTCAGAAAATATCTGAAATACTACATAGATTAAACTTGCCTTATCACGGCTGTTCCCGAGCCACAGTCAAATCTAAATACTACATAGCTGTTCACAAGGTTAATCGATACAAAATCTTTGCTGTCTGTGTCAAAACTGTACAATATTGTCCCATCTTCTGCGTCTGGACGAATCGTCATATCAAATTCCATAAAGGACAGGTAGTGCTGCGACTCAAACGGCCATCTTGTTACAGCGAAAGATCTCATAGACTTGTTAAATTGTGGAATTGCGAGGGTAAAAGCTTAAAACAAAATACAAGAAGGTTTTGTATGGTTAAGATCACAAACATTACCAACAATAAGGACAAAGTTTTCCTCAGTGATTATCTACTTGTTTAATAAAACGCTAAAGTCAGGATAGTTTGTCTTTGCTGTATACATAAAGCAGAAACATGTATTGACAGATTCAAGGGATAGAGTGACATGATAGATCTGTATTAGGCTTTATTGTAATAAAAAACATTAGTCATGTAAATTGATATAAAGTAAATTACTATAAAATAAATTTACTGCTAAATGCTTACCAAGAAATGCAGCATATGACAAGTATACAAAAAGGAACCACATTGATTTATTCATTCTTAACTATATTGATGGACTTTAATACTATTACATGTAATTTTAAAATAAATCAAGGATAAGATATATCAAATCAAAATACTGAGATATTAGAAAAAGGTTGTTAACTTAGAGCAGCTTCTCAAAATACTAGTTTTTATTCAGCAGCATGTATTTAAATAATTTTGCTTAAAGGGACATGAAACCCAATATTTTTCTTTTAACGGCTTTCCAATTAACTTCTATTATTAAAGGACCAGTCAACACAGTAGATTTGCATAATTAACAAATTCAAGATAACAAGACAATGCAATAGTCTGAACTTCAAATGAGTAGTAGATTTTTTTTTCTGACAATTTTAAAAGTTGTCTTTTTCCACTCCCCCCTGTACCATGTGACAGCCATCAGCCAATCACAAATGCATACACGTACCATGTGACAGCCATCAGCCATTCACAAATGCATACACACTTATTCTTGCACATGCTCAGTAGGAGCTGGTGACTCAAAAAGTTTAAATATAAAAAGACTGTGCACATTTAGTTAATGGAAGTAAATTGGAAAGTTGTTTAAAATAGCATGCTCTATCTGAATAATAAAAGTTTAATTTTGATTGAGTGTACATTTAAAGGGACATGAAAGCCACATTTGTTTCTTTCATGATTTAGGAAGAGCATGTAATTTTAAACAACTTTCCAATTTACTTCTATTATCTAATTTGCTTTATTCCCTTGATATCTTTTTAAAAGCATAGTAAAATAGGCTCAGTAGCTGCTGATTGGTGGCTGCACATAGATACCTCGTGTGATTAGCGCACCCATGTGCACTGCTATTTCTTCAACAAAGGAAATCTAAAGAATTAAGACGATTAAAGGTAAAATAATTCTTCCAACAATTAGAGAGGGCACAAGGCAGAGGGTTTCATATCACGGAACGGAAAACCAAATTTGATTCTGTCAATTGCAGTCGAAGTATTAAAAAATTTATAAGGATGGTGCAGGAACATGAATTGAATAGATTTCCCAATATTAAATCGAGAGATAACTTGACCAAGCACCAAGTGATGCTATTAAGAGTCTGCAGGATGATAAAACCATGGTAATCCGCCCAGCGGATAAAGGCGGAGCTATTGTTCTGCTTGACTATGCAGACTATCGTAATGACATTACGTTGCAACTTAATGACACCCAACACCTATAAAAAGCTTACTATTGACCCAACGGATACATTTAAAAAACAGCTGGAGCTTTTGGTTGACTTTAGAATCTCGCAGTGATATCTGACTGAATCCTTAGGTAAAAACAAACAAATTCCCCTGTGATTCCAATTTTATACTCCATACCTAAGAGATACACAAAACCCTGGAAAAACCACCGGGCCATCCAATTGTTTCCTCTCGTGACTCGCTACTTCAACCGATTGATTTTTTGTTACAACCAGTTGTACAAGATAACAGAGCATTCCTGCTAGACTCCAGTGAACTACTAAGACTCTTGAAATATATCAAAATTGAGGATAATGATTTGCTAGTAGTATTAGACATAAATAGTCTTTATACCATTATTCCACACCGGCTAGGACTAGACACTATGAGGGACCTACTCGTGGCCTCTGATAAATATGTGGGTCCACCCATAGAATTTGTTATACAACTAGCTGAATTCTGCCTAACTTAAAAATTATTTCAAATTTGAGAAATCCTTTTTCCTTCAAGTGGCAGGCACGGCGATGGGGTCAAATATGGCCCCATCGTATGCCAATTTATTCATGGCAGGTTTTGAGAATCGATATTTATGGTCAAAGGATGTACCTCAGGTAATTTTTTACAAGAGGTACATCCACAACATATTGCTGATCTGGAGGGGGAGCACTGACAGTTTACATGAGCGGTTCCAAGAGTTCAACAACACTGACACTACTGTCAGGTTTAAGATGTCGTTCAGAGAAAATCACATTGAATTTCTGGACCTATTGATTATGAAAGGACGGATGGGATTGGAGACAACTTTGTACTCCAAGCCCACCAATCGGAATTCCCTATTGATGTCTAATAGCTGCCATGCTCCCTCCTTGGTTAAAGGGATAATCAAATCGCAATTTATCAGAGCCATTAGAAACAATTCTAACAGAGAGAAGGGGGAGTCACAAGTAAGAGAGATGCAAAATAGATTTGTACAAAGAGGATACTCATCAAGTGTTCTTGCAGCAGTCAAGGAACAAATCAAAGATGTCATGCAGGAGACACTGCTAACCAAGGAGAGAGGACAGCAAAATACTGAGAAGAATATCAATCTTTACTACCACGTTCACCCCTAAAACCTCGAAGGTCGGACAATCCATTAAGGAACATTGGCACATTCCACTCTTGGATCTGAAACTGAAATTTGCTAAGGACACTAAACCCATAGTAGGATACAGACGCAACACTAATCTTAGAGATCTGTTAGTTATCTCAGATCCTGTTAAATGTTATACAGATGATGATCGGAAAGCTATACGCAAGGGATGCTTTTGGTGCCTGAATTGTACCACATGTAATGGAATGATCGCCACCAAAAAGTTTAACCACCCACATGGCAGCCAGAAATATACGATTAACCACTCTATCACGTGTACCACTACATATGTAGTGTACATGATAATCTGTCCATGTGGTCTACATTACGTGGGGAAAACCCAAGGGACTATCCGTGAAAGAATGACCAACCATCAAGCTGCTATTAGACAGGCCTTAAAGAAAGGAGAATCTGAGCAACCCGTTGCACGTCACTGGCTGATAGCCAAACATCCAGTATCTGCCATTAAAGTGATCCTCATTGACCACATTCCTAAATTACCACGTGGTGGGGATAGAAATAAACTACTTCTTAGGAGAGAAGCAGATTGGATGTTTAGGCTGGACACCATACATCCTAAGGGACTTAATTATCTGCCTGACTTTGGTGCATTGTCGTAATGTGTAGTAGTAATGTGTCACTGTAGGATGGGGCACTGTGTGGTTATGGATGGGGACTGGATGCGGGTGGTCTCCCGCCTGTAGACAGGATATTTACCCACAACCGAAGTCGATGGTATTAGTGTGTGATGACGTGGATTACTTGTAGTTCACATAATCACCACATTACCCCCTAGACCATGGAAAGAGTTCCCCTGTCTCTACAATTGCATTGCACATTGCATGCAACTGGCTGTGTAATGCCCCAACAAGGGATAACATGATGTTATAAAGAAAGTGTTGGTTGAGCTGCAAAATTGTGGGGTACCGATCAGTAACTATATTGTTCTAAACTATATGTGCATAGATGTAATATGAACCGTCATAGTATATATACACCAACATATAGGTTACGATATCTGACCATGATGCAAATCCTCTAAGTTTTAAAATTGTATTATCACTTTGTCTGGTTTTGAGAATTTAGAATCGCTTACCACATGATGTTTTTCCCCTTATGTTGTTATATTCTTACTTGCTGCCTAGAATATTAGATCTGGGGTGTTACAGTATAGGTACACTTTACATGTAAACTTATGCACTAAGAAACACGTGTGTGTTGGTAAACAGAAATTACGTAAGTGACGTCAAATATCACGTAATTCCGGCAGGATCGAAACCAGAAGTGACGGAACTTCCGGTTTCAAGGTACGTGTAGCTTGAACGTAACTGACACTATATTAATTTGATATTTTAGGTCACAATACAATGATGTATAAGAAATTGATGGGTTGATAACCAAGTGGGTAACCTTTGTATGTGAATAGGAATCTTTATTTATGTACACTTTATGGATATGAAAATAGCACGATAGTCCCGGAAGTGAATGTTGTTAACTTCCGGGTTCACATTAACCTATACCGGAAATGATGCCATTTTTGACACCTTATTTAACCACGGTTGTTGTGTACACTGTATGTTCTGAAGAAGGGGAGTTTTAGTCCCCGAAATGTCAATAAATTTGACTTTTTGTTTTGGAGAAATCCTGGTTTGCCTCTGATTTTGTGGGAGTTCTTATATATACACGGAGCAACCGGGTGGTTGACCCTAGGAGGGCGGATTCACATTGGGACTACACATACATACATATACACACACCTCTCTGCATTATACTTTCATTATTTATTTTGTCCCCTTTTCCTGTAATTTCATTTTAAAAATTGGGAGCTTTTCAGTTCCTGTTAAAAATAGAAGTCCAGAACACTGTTATATTCCACACAGCCATTGGCTGCACACTTTAGTGACCTATTTATAACAGTCTCTAATTTGTCACAGCAGAGAAGGTAACCTAAGTTACAACATGGTAGCCCTTATTGTTTTATAGACACAAAAACTTTACACATATTTTGTCACTATTTAAACAGGTAAAGAAACTTTAAAAAATAAATCTGTTATTCTCAGACTAATTGTTTCTTTGAATGCATCATTCTTTAGTGATTAATGTCCCTTTAAAGGCATAATTGATACTGTCTAAGCTTTCTCATCTGTTAAAGGGACACTAAAGTCACAATAAAACTTTCATGATTCAGATAGATCACGCAATTTTAAGAGACTATCCAATTTACTTCAATTTTCAAATAGTGCACAATCTTTTTATATGTAAATTGTATGAGGCACCAGCTCCTATTGTGCATGTGGAAAAGTTCACAGTGTATATGTATAAGAATCTGTCATTGGCTGATGGATGTCACATGATACAGTGGCCCGGCAAATTTAAGGACATTTTAAAATTTGGTAGACCAAAAATCTACTTCTCATTTAAAATAAGTGTTATAGCATTGTCTTTTTATTATGCACTTGTTGATTATGCAATTCTACTGTATTTAATGTTCATTAAATACACTGACACTCACAGGCAGTAAGTATGCCTTTAATACTGCAAACTCTGCAGTAGTGTTCATGTATCAGCCTGTGTTGGAGACAGGAAATACAGGAGGAAGGCTAAGGTCCTTATTTGGGATTCATCTGCAAAATAAACTGTTTTGTTTGTAAATATGGTCTCATGGGTTACAGGTATTAGTTTTTACACTTTATAAAACTTGGAGTGGTGGAGTATTGGGGAACTGAATACAAGCTTTAAATGTTTGCAAGTTATTGCCTTCTAAAGATATTTAAAATGTTAGCATTATATAGTATTGAAACTTGGATTGTCCATAAACCATATCACTTGCATGTTTCTTTAGTGTAATACAATATATAGTAAATGGGATCTAATTACCCTCCTCACAATGCTGGCCTTGAAATCCAATGGGGCACAGACACATGTATGTATCAGCTGATCTAGATGTGCAGGAGCCTCCGTTCATGCATGATGCGTCATCACAGACACTACTGCTGCAGTCACCTGTATGTGGGAATGACAATGTTAGTATAAACTTTTATATGAAAGCATTATGTGTAATTTGTGCAGGTTATACAGAATGATTAACACTTACCTACATCAGCCCCACTCAAGGCCTTTCCGAGTGGCCACTGCCTCATATCAATCATTCGCCCATTTACAGACAAAGACTGAACACAGCCTTTAAAGCCACGGTTCGTCCCAGCTGACTTCACCAACCAGTAGGCACTGGGTGCTCCACCAAGGTAGAAAGGGGTACGGAATGTGATTTTACTATATTGCCCCTAAAGAGTAAATGTAATATTAAATTCAATAATAAATATGTTTATCAATTAAAAGGAGCATGTTATATATAGGAAGTAATGCATCCAATAGTCCCATGGCCTCAGATTAGTAAGATATTACAGAAGATGAGTAAGAAATGATGTTATTGCCTAAGAAATAGTGATATTTTTTCACCCCTGGTTAGGTCTTTATATTGTCCCTCCAGTCTATAGATCTATCTGATACTTCATATTTGACCTAACTTTAAGGGTATTATTAAAAAATGATTTGCAAAATTCAACTGGCCAACTGCAGTACTTGTACAGATTTATGGGTCACAGCTTTGAATACAAAGTTAATAAATGGAGCACAAATACATTAAAATACAAATAAGTTGCTGATTTTAGGCACATCAAAGTGGAAATTAGCTCAGAAGATAGAACATGTGTTGAGAACTATGTGAAAGCAGTATTTACAACAATGTTTTTAACAAGGTTATACAGTGTTTTCAACACTGCTGCCATTTAGTGCCCTAGACACATGAACACACCTGAGGCTACCTTAGTATATTTTTGAACAAATGATATCAAAAGAACAAAGAACATTTTATAACATGTCTCCCATTAAGCTTATTATTACTGCATGTTTTAGAGATAGGCGACAACTGAACTTGCAAATAAACTTAATTTTTTTTTTTAAATACATACACTTAAAGGGATAGTCTAGTCAAAATTAAACTTTCATGATTCAGATTGAATGTTGCTTAAAATTGCATGCTCTAATTTACTCCTATTATCAATTTTTCTTCGTTCTCTTGGTATCTATTAAAAAAAAGCAAGAATGTAAGCATAGAGGCCAGCCCATTTTTGGTTCAGAACCTGGGTAGCACTGTCTGATTGGTGTCTAAATGTAGCCACCAATCAGCAAGCGCTACCCAGGTTCTAAACCAAAAATGGGCCGGCTTCTAAGCTTACATTCAAATAAAGATACCAAGAGAACGAAGAAAATTTGATAATAGGAGTAAAAGTTGCTTAAAATTGCATGCTCTATCTGAATCATAAAAGTTTAATTTTAACTAGACTATTCCTTTAACCTCCAGTGATCTATTATATTAGGTTCCAGATTTTCAAAACAGATAAAGGAACCGACACTAACCTGTGATCTCCCTGATACAGGTGAATTATGATCAAGTTTCAGCCATCCAGTAAGTCCTTCTCTGAATATAGTGACAACATGCCAAGTGCCCAGCTTGATTTTACGGTCACTTGTAATAACCGCAACCCCTGTACCGCAGTTAAACCTGCAGGAGAAGACAAATTACAGCAATGCATGAACTTCTAATACTTAACCCTTTCATGACAGGGTCATAATGTCTACATCGAAACAGCGTTCCGATGTAGACAAATTGAAATCCCGTGACCGTGCATGCAATCGCGAGAATTCAATTATGGGATCGGGTCAGGGGGGTGTCCATATGATGTTAGGCACGCCCTCCAGACTGCGATCACATCCAGGAAGCGCCGTTGGCCTCAGGACAGCCAAACGGCTATCACGTTGTATTTCGTCCTAACAGCGCTAAAGCCCAGCGCGCCGTTTGGACTGAATACAATGCCATAACGGCGGTAAAAGGGTAACCTTGTAATTCCAAACATTTCTGTGGTGTTGCTATAGAATAAAATATCAGCCTTAACGTTTTTTTTAAAACAAACTAACATATTTTACTGCAATTATTTTTCAACAGCCAAACTCCACCGACCATACGCCTTATTTTGAGGAGCTTATCTTGGCTTTAAGTCTGTAGACAACATGGCTGGCCATGGTCATGAATTTAGTATAAAATATTCAGTTTTGCAGTTGTTATCAGTTAAAGCAAATTGAAAGATATGTAGCAGGGTTTGCTTAGATTCAGCAGAGTGATTTCATGTTCTGAGAAATAGACATTGCTACAATAACTCCCTAAAATGTATGGATTTTATAAGAGAATCATTCAAAACATGAGAACTTATTTGTAAAAAGTAGGATCAGGCATACTTTGCTTGATTAGTCATACGCATTTTATGCTACAATTTGACTCCTTTTTCTAACTATGGGCCAGATTACAAGTGGAGAATTATTTAACACTCCCATTTGAGCGTTAACTGCACTATAAAGTAAGCTTTTTGCGCGCGTCAGTAGCTTGCGTATTACAAGTTGAAAGAAACTATTTTAATGCTTGACGCGGAAAAAGTTTTTGATCGGATTTGTTGGGATCACTTGTTCTTTTCTTTAGAACAATATGGCCGGATAGGATATTTCAATAATTTTATTCGACTAATATATAGTTTTCCTACATCTGCGGTCATCATTAACAATGCAATTTTTCCAATGGTTTGTTCTCCAAAGAGGCACTAGACAGGGGTGCCCCCTCTCCCCATTACTTTTTAAAAAATGTTTTAAACCCCTGGCAATATTACTTTGACAGGAGCTCGAATGCATCCGGTTGGGCGGCCAGAAACTTGTTCTTCTACTTTATGCTTTATTTTTGAGCAACATTAAAAGGACCAGTAAACACAGCACAAAGCCAAAACCAAAATAAATATACAGCCACATAGATGATTAAGTTTATAATGTATATGAGCATTCAAAATAAAAACTTAGATAGTAAAATTATTATGAAACTTACATTTCTCCTGTCTGTTTTACCAATTGTTCCGAGGCTTGATCACCTCCCACGCCTAGAGGAGGCTGGGCTCATTGTGAGTGACAAGTTTTGTCTTCCAATCCAAGATTAGCCTATTTGCATTTTTTCCCCGTTGTGTGTGCATATGAGCGTGCACATGACTCCCTGCGTGTGCACGTGACCCCCTTGCACGTGCACGTGACCCCCCTCGCGTGTGCACTATTGTCTTTATAGGGAGCAGCTCTGCTGAAGAGCTTTTAGAGCAGGAGTGTCCTTTGTTGAGGAGCAGTAATACTCTACTACTAAAATCCAATCTTCATCAGCCACCAAAAAGCAGCTCTCTCCCAGTGCCTTACTGCTTTTCAACAAAGGAACCAAAAGAGAATAAGGCAAAATTGACAAAACTTGAAAGTGTCCTTTGGATTTTAGTAGTAGGGCATTACTGCTCTTCAACAAAGGACACTTTCAAGTTGTCAATTTTGCCTTATTCTTTTGGTTCCTTTGTTGAAGAGCAGTAAGGCACTGGGAGAGAGCTGCTGTGTGGTGGCTGATAAAGATTGGATTTTAGTAGTAGGGCATTACTGCTTTTCAACAATCTTTATCAGCCACCAAACAGCAGCTCTCTCCCAGTAGTGCCTTACTGCTCTTCAACAAAGGATACTTACAAGTTTTACCTAATTTCCCTCATTCTCTAATTGTCCTTTTTTGAAGAGCTGTAATGCACAACTGGCTTTCAGCTATCTCACAGTAATACATTACTGCTCTTCAACAAAGGAACAAAAAAAGGCAAAATTGACAATACTTGAAAGTGTCCTTTGTTGAAGAGCAGTAATGCCCTACTACTAAAATCCAATCTTTATCAGCCACCAAACAGCAGCTCTCTCCCAGTAGTGCCTTCCTGCTCTTCAACAAAGGATGCTTACAAGTTACCTAATTTACCTAATTCTCTAATTGTCCTTTTTTGGAGACCTGTAATGCACAACTGGCTTTCAGCTATCTCCCAGTAATGCATTACTGCTCTTCAACAAAGGAACCAAAGAGAATAAGGCAAAATTGACAATACTTGAAAGTGTCCTTTGTTGAAGAGCAGTAATGCCCTACTACTAAAATCCAATCTTTATCAGCCACCAAACAGCAGCTCTCTCCCAGTAGTGCCTTACTGCTCTTCAACAAAGGATGTGCAGTTACTTTGCATTATTATTTTTAATTGCTATAATTTTAGCTTGATTTATTTTTATTTTTTTATTAATTGCCTTGATTAAATTATTTCTATTCCACATCTAAGTGTAATAGATCTAGAGCAGCCCCAAATTACAGTGTGGACAGTGCACAAGCTTTTATGTGCACTGCTTCATTAAAGAAAGCACGGTCCCAATGTGCTGGTGATGCGTGACGTCACAACACTTCCGGGTTCACATGCGCATTGAAAGGAAAATGCATATACGTATATGCATTTTCCATTTATGAACCACATCCACGTGACCATGGAGGACAGGGAAAGTTTAAAACACTCGTTTATGAAGTCTGCTTGCAGTTAATTAAAAAGGTACAGCTCAACATAATTATTTTTTAGGCAGAATTGATTTTTAATGGTGCCCTGTATTGCTGACTGGTCCTTTAAGAAAAGCACCATTATTACAGAATATTATCTCTATGTTTGGATCAATTTTTAGGCTATAAGATTAATCTATTGAAATCAGAACTTCTATGGATACGTAAGAAGCCCGAAATTAGAATTAATCACCCGTTTATTGAAACAACCCAAATTACCTATTTGGGAATCAGACTGAGTACTAATCCAGCGGAATGGTAATTGCCTGAAGAATTGTAAAAAAAAAAAGTTAGAAGAGTGGGCCTGCCTCCCTATTTCTTTATCAGACCGTGTAATATTGATCAAAACAGTACTTTTTCCTAAATTATTATATATATTCCAAAATATGCCGATCTTTATACATAAGGCGGATATTCTTAGGTATAATAGAGTTTGTACCAGGTTTCTATGGAAGGGTGCGAAACCTCGGATAGCTATTCATCGACTTATGAATTCTAAACTTGCAGCTGGGCTGGCACTGCCTAATACCTAAGTCAACAATCTTGTGGCCCTAGTAAAAACAGCTATCGACTGTATTACTGAAAAAGAACGCATTACTTTGTTTCTCCGTGAATCCAATCTTACTGCTCCTTTCCACTTGAATGCCTTATTACACTGCCCAATAACGTCACTTCCTTCGACTATTTTTTCCCTGATTACTTTTAAAAATATTATAGTGGCATGGCAGAAGTTTTGTATTGAGTTAGCACTTTCTCCTTACATTTCTCAATTCTTACCTATTAGAGGCAATCCCAATTTTACTCCAGGACTGTCTAATACGGTATTCAAAAAATGGGCCACAAAAGGATTAAAGTCGATTAGTCAAATATTAGGATCTGACGGTCATACAGTTATCTTCGCAAACGTAGTCAATAATTTTGGCCTCCCAAAACAAGAGTTCTATGCCTATTTACAATTAAGACATTTCGCCAATGAATTAATTAAAAAATAGAGTTTAGATTGGTCCTTAGGTGAACTACGCAGCAGAATAACTGGATACCAATCTGGGATATATGCAATTTCCCCTCTTTACTTGTTACTAATTAAAAAATCCTCATCCACACAAATTAATGATATAGTGGCTAAATGGTCTAAAAAATTCCCTGAAATCAACGATCAGACCATAGTGGACAGTTTTAAAATAACTGAACAAGCATGGGTTTTGACACCACAGAGAGTGTCTCAGATTAAGATTTGTTTTAAGACTAATCTTACCCCTGAAACCATATCCAGATGGTATAAATTAAATGTTCTTTGCTGTAGATGTAAGGCAACCCATGCAGATATTTTTCACTGCTTTTGGGAATGCCCAAAAATTTTGCAGTTTTGGCAAAAAGTCCTATATTGGATGAACGTAGTCTTACACTTAGATTATTATATCAAACCAATTGAGATTTTCTCTTTCTCACCAAATTCCAAGTGGTCCCCAAAAACTTTAAACTTATAAATACTATCATATTAATTGGTTGTAATCTTATTCTTAGATCCTGGAAATCATGCTCAGCACCCAAAATTTCACAACTTAAAAATGCTTTGATTACACAATGTACGATAGAACAATATAACCTGCTGAACCCTTCGGATGACCAATTAATTCTCTTTTTTTAAAAATGGGAACTCTTTATATTATCATTGCAAGAATCCGTACAAAGGACGTTGGTCAAACCTATGCTCCAATCCCCCTTTGTACAATTAAATATTTATGCTGATCATTTCCCCAAATTTTGGATGGATGAGAGGTGTGGGCGAGTGGTGAAAGAGAGAGACAGTGGTTTTTTTCTCCTTTTTTATCATTATTCTCTTATATGATGTGTTTTTGTGATTCTCTAATCTATATAAATTAAATATGAACAATGGAGTTAGAAGAGCTTATGATAAAGGTATATAATCTGTAACTTGTCCTCACTAATATTGTTATGGGTCCTGTGTGACGCCTTGGTCTTTTTTTTGCGTGGTTATGCCTGCCTTCTATGTATATGCCTTCATTTTTCGTTTATAAATAAAAATCTTAAAAAACAAGTTGAAAGCAAACTGTTTTAGCTCACACACACTAACCCGTTTTGTGTAAAAAGCTGAACTTATAATATTGTGCGATAACCTATTCCTCCATATTAGTCAACGGAGTGGGGGGAAAAAATTACTCATGCGCAAACCTGGTCACATATTCTCAAGTCCCATAACCCAACATATAAATATTAATATAAATAAAAAGAAAGAAGCGCTCAACCTGGGAACAAACAATAGCATAATAGCTTGTTCTATGGCTAGTTACCACCCAAGAAGCAGCCTCTTTTTGCTCAACATGTGCCTTTCACAGAGAAGAACTTTCCTGAAGCATATCAGTCTGATACTGACTTCACAGTACAGTCCAGCCCCGAAATACCAGGCAATCCCTCTCTGAATGAGAGAAACAGCAAAACCCCAGACGTACGTTTCGGCCTATTGTGGGCCTCGTCAGTGAGGTGCAGCCATATCCCTCTAGGCATACTGAGCAACGGGTCCACGTCTGGATTCCCACATCACACTTAGGGAGACTTCCCTAAGTGTCGTAATTTGCATAAATAAAGAGAGAAGCGCTCAACCTGGGAAGGAACAATTGATGCGTTTTGTGACACTTATTTTGTTTCGTGAAACAGTTAACCAGAGCTCTCAGGTCGTGCTAACTTGATTGCGCTCATGCAATCGCATTTACTTTCAACTTGTAATGCAAGTAAAACACCTGATGCACGCAAACACCTCGCTATGAACTTCTTTTCATTCAAGTGTAACAGTTAGCGCACCACACGTAATCTAGCCCTATATAGTAATTTCTAAAATAGACACAATATAATTCAATAACTAGTAACAGTGACTAGTAATATATTTTCTGAGACTGCTAAACTTCAGTTATTTTTAACCATTTAAAATGTTGCCATAGATCTACTGCTGCAGATAAAAGTGTGCAGACAAAACTTCTCAAACCACTACATTTGTTTCTATGAAGTCCTCAGGCCACACATAAGCAAGCAGTGTTTTCCCCAGAATCTGATTTTACTGACCACACGCTAAAATTGTAGCCAATATTAAAGGAACATGAAACTCAAATGCTTTTATTGCAGCACTATTGCCATCATGTAGTGCACCACACATGTGCACGCATCCTATCTAAACATCTCTTCAACAAAGAAGAACATGAGAAAATCTAAAAAAAATATAATTGTATAATCTATCTGTATCATGAAAGAAAATGTTGGGTTTCATGTAACTAAGTTTTATTTCACAAATAATAATTAAATAAATTTATGTTTATAAATTATGCAATTATTGTATTCTTTCGATGCCAACTTGGCTGGTAAAATATTCTGTGGAGAACACTGAGCCAGGATTTAAAATCATGTATCGCTTGTGTTCTGTTTAGTAAGATGACAGCTGTGCGAGCTTCAGAAGTACAGAAGCAGATTCGTCAGTACTTAGTTATAAGGAATACGTTTTCTTTTATAGCTATCACACACTGGCTAAGGTTTTCTTTTGATGTATGTGCATCTGCCCAACAGATCTAGCAAATGTTTAATGGAATATTTTTTTTAATTTTTTTTTAAAGTCCATAATTTATTATTGCTGTTTTATAACAAGCATTTTACAATACTTACTGGAGCTAAGACTTACCGAAATTGCACACTTCTGCGAATTATTGCTAGAGACAAAAAATCCCCACGGCCGTATTCATTTTCTCCACAGTAGAGCAGCAAACCATCATCCCCTTGTGTCTGATATTAGATAAACAGTCTGATATTAGATAAACAGGTAACAAAATGGTGAGCTAGACAGACATTAAAAGGATAGCCTGATGCAAAAACTGCATGCTCTGATTCATTTGAAAAGAGACGGTCGCTGCTGTGTTCAGAGAACGAATTTAGACTTCAATGAAGAATAATACTTTCCTACTTTAAAGGGGAATTAAAGTCACTTTGCATATGTGCATACTATGAGCTTGATTTATCAAGCCCTTCAGCCTCCCTTTGACTGCAGGTTCTCACTTCTCAAGCAGCAATCATCAGACCACCGCTGCTTCCCTTCCCTCTTCTCCACTTCATAGGTGGAGAATTTCAATCTCCCTGTCTCATCCGGCAGGGGAAATTGACAACTCCTGCCCAAACGTGATTGGCTGTGTGCAGGCAAGGTTGCATCCAATCGCAAAATAGTAATATTAAATTCGGGAAGCAAATTGCTGCCCGCCAGAGGAGAGCTGTGGCATACAGGGGTAAAACAAAATTTATGCTTACCTGATAAATTTCTTTCTTTTGCGATGTACCGAGTCCACGGATTCATCCTAACTTGTGGGATATTGTCCTTCCTGACAGGAAGTAGCAAAGAGAGCACCACAGCAGAGCTGTCTATATAGCTCCCCCCTTAACTCCACCCCCCAGTCATTCGACCGAAGGCCAAGGAAGAAAAGGAGAAACTATAAAGGTGCATAGGTGACTGAAGTTTACATAAAAAAAATACTATCTGTCTTGAATAGACAGAGCGTGCCGTGGACTCGGTACATCGCAAAAGAAAGAAATTTATCAGGTAAGCATAAATTTTGTTTTCTTTTGCAAGATGTACCGAGTTCACGGATTCATCCTAACTTGTGGGATACCAATAACAAAGCTGTAGGACACGGATGAAGGGAGGGACAAGACAGGAACCTAAACGGAAGGCACCACTGCCTGCAAAACCTTTCTCCCAAAAATAGCCTCCGAAGAAGCAAAAGTATCAAATTTGTAAAATTTGGAAAAGGTATGAAGAGAAGACCAAGTCGCAGCCTTACAAATCTGTTCAACAGAAGCATCATTTTTAAAAGCCCATGTGGAAGCCACCGCTCTAGTGGAGTGAGCTGTAATTCTTTCAGGAGGCTGCTGTCCAGCAGTCTCATAAGCCAAACGGATGATGCTTTTCAGCCAAAAGGAAAGAGAGGTAGCCGTAGCCTTTTGACCTCTACGCTTTCCAGCATAGACAACAAACAAAGAAGAAGATTGGCGAAAATCTTTGGTTGCCTGCAAATAAAACTTCAAGGCACAAACGATGTTCAAGTTGTGCAACAGACGTTCCTTCTTAGAAGAAGTATTAGGACACAGAGAAGGAACAACAATTTCCTGATTGATATTCCTGTTAGAAACAACCTTAGGGAGGAACCCAGGTTTGGTACGCAAAACCACCTCATCAGCATGGAAAACAAGATAAGGCGAGTCGCACTGTAATGCAGATAGCTCTTCGAGCTGAAGAGATAGCAACTAAAAACAGAACTTTCCAAGATAGAAGCTTAATATCTATGGAATGCATGGGTTCAAACGGAACCCCTTGAAGAACATTAAGAACTAAATTTAGACTCCATGGCGGAGCAACAGGTTTAAACACAGGCTTGACTCTAACTAAAGCCTGACAAAAAGCCTGAATGCCTGGGACATCAGCCAGACGCTTGTGTAATAAGATAGACAAAGCAGATATCTGTCCCTTTAAGGAACTAGCTGACAATCCTTTCTCCAATCCTTCTTGAAGAAAGGACAAAATCCTAGGAATCCTGATCTTACTCCATGAGTAGCCTTTGGATTTGCACCAAAAAAGATATTTATGCCATATCTTATGATGGATTTTCCTGGTGACAGGCTTTCAAGCCTGAATCAAGGTATCTATGACCGACTCAGAGAAACCCCGCTTTGATAAAATCAAACGTTCAATCTCCAAGCAGTCAGTTGCAGAGAAATTAGATTTGGATGCTTTAACGGACCTTGAATCAGAAGGTCCTGTCGCAGTGGCAGAGTCCATGGTGGCAGAGATGACATGTCCACCAGGTCTGCATACCAAGTCCTGCGTGGCCACGCAGGTGCTATCAAAATCACCGAAGCCCTCTCCTGTTTGATTCTGGCAATCAGACGCGGAAGGAGAGGGAAAGGTGGAAACACGTAAGCCAGGTTGAACGACCAGGGTACTGCTAGGGCATCTATCAGTACTGCCTGGGGATCCCTGGACCTGGATTTGTAACAAGGAAGCTTGGCGTTCTGACGAGACGCCACCAGATCCAATTCTGGTGTGCCCCATAGCTGAACCAGTTGAGCAAACACCTCCGGATGGAGCTCCCACTCCCCCGGATGAAAAGTCTGACAACTTAGAAAATCTGCCTCCCAGTTCTCTTTCTCCTGGGATATAGATCGCTGATAGATGGCAAGAGTGAGTCTAAGCCCATCGGATTATCCTGGAAACTTCTATCATCGCCAAGGAACTCCTTGTTCCCCCCTGATGATTGATATAAGCTACAGTCGTGTTGTTGTCCGACTGAAACCTGATGAAACCGGCCGAAGCCAGCTGAGGCCACGCCTGAAGAGCATTGAATATCGCTCTTAATTCCAGAATATTTATTGGGAGGAGGGTCTCCTCCTGAGTCCACAAACCCTGCGCTTTCAGGGAATTCCAGACTGCACCCCAGCCCAGTAGGCTGGCGTCCGTCGTTACTATAACCCACGCTGGCCTGCGGAAACACATTCCCCTGGACAGGTGATCCTGTGACAACCACCACAGAAGAGAGTATCTGGTCTCTTGATCCAGATTTATCTGAGGAGATAAATCTGCATAATCCCCATTCCACTGTTTAAGCATGCATAGTTTGAGTGGTCTGAGATGCAAGCGAGCAAATGGAACTATGTCCATTGCCGCTACCATAAGTCCGATTACCTCCATACACTGAGCCACTGACGGCCGAGGAATGAAATGAAGAGCTCGACAGGTGGTTATAATCTTTGATTTCCTGACCTCCGTCAGAAAAATCTTCATGTCCACCGAATCTATCAGAGTTCCCAGGAATGGGACTCTTGTGAGAGGAATAAGAGAACTCTTTTTCACGTTCACCTTCCACCCATGAGATCTTAGAAAGGCCAACACTAAGTCGGTGTGAGACTTGGCTAGTTGGAAAGTCGACGCTTGAATTAAGATGTCATCTAGATAAGGCGCCACTGCAATGCCCCGCAGCCTTAGGACCGCCAGCAGGGACCCTAGCACTTTTGTGAAGATTCTTGGTGCCGTGGCCAACACGAAGGGAAGAGCCACAAACTGGTAATGCCTGTCCAGAAAGGCAAACCTTAGGAATTGGTGATGATCTTTGTGGATAGGAATGTGTAGATACGCATCCTTTAAATCCACGGTGGTCATATATTGACCCTCCTGGATTATTGGTAAAATAGTCCGAATGGTCTCCATCTTGAAAGATGGAACTCTTAGGAATTGGTTTAGGATCTTGAGATCTAGAATTGGTCTGAAGGTTCCCTCTTTTTTTGGAACCACAAACAGATTGGAGTAGAAACCTTGCCCCTGTTCTGCTTTCAGAACTGGGCAGATCACTCCCATGGTAAAAAGGTCTTCTACACAGCGTAAGAACGCCTCTCTTTTTGTCTGGTTTACAGACAATTGAGAAAGATGGAATCTCCCCTTTGGAGGAGAATCCTTGAAATCTAGGAGATACCCCTGGGTTACAATTTCTACGGCCCAGGAGTCCTGAACGATTCTTGCCCAGGCATGAGCAAAGAGAGAGAGTCTGCCCCCTACTAGATCCGGTCCAGGATCGGGGGCTACTCCTTCATGCTGTCTTAGTGGCAGCAGCAGGCTTTTTGGCCTGTTTACCCTTGTTCCAAGCCTGGTTAGGTCTCCAGGTTGGTTTGGATTGAGCAAAGCTCCCCTCTTGCTTTGCAGCTGGGGAAGAGGAAGCGGGACCACCCTTGAAGTTTCGCAAGGAACGAAAATTATTTTGTTTGGTCCTCGTCTTATTCGACTTATCTTGAGGGAGGGCATGACCCTTCCCCCCAGTGATGTCCGAAATGATCTCTTTCAGAGCAGGCCCAAATAGGGTCTTACCTTTAAAAGGGTTGGTCAAAAGCTTAGATTTAGATGACACATCAGCCGACCAGGACTTAAGCCATAACGCTCTACGCGCTAAAATGGCAAAACCTGAATTCTTTGCTGCTAACTTAGCGAGATGAAAAGCGGCGTCTGTAATAAAAGAATTAGCTAGCTTAAGAGCCTTAATTCTGTCCAGAATATCATCTAGTGGGGTCTCCACTTGAAGCGCCTCTTATAGAGCCTCAAACCAAAAGGCAGCTGCAGTGGTTACAGGAACAATGCACGCTATACGTTGAAGAAGAAAACCTTGATGAACAAAAGTTTTCTTAGACCCTCTAATATTTTATCCATAGGATCAATGAAAGCACAACTGTCTTCAATAGGTATAGTTGTACGATTAGCCAGAGTAGAAATAGCTCCCTCCACCTTAGGGACCATCTGCCATGAGTCCCTCATGGTGTCAGATATGGGAAACATTTTCTTAATAACAGGAGAGGGAGCGAACGGAATACCTGGTCTATCCCACTCCTTAGTAACAATGTCCGAAATCCTCTTAGGGACTGGAAAAACATCAGTGTAAACAGGAACCTCTAGATATTTGTCCATTTTACACAATTTCTCTGGAACTACAATAGGGTCACAATCATCCAGAGTCGCTAAAACCTCCCTGAGCAATAAACGGAGGTGTTCTAGCTTAAACTTAAATGCCGTCATATCTGAATCTGTCTGAGGGAGTAACCTTCCTGAATCAGAGATCTCTCCCTCAGATAGCAAATCCCTTATCCCTACCTCAGAACATTGTGAGGGAGTATCGGATACGGCAACTAAAGCGTCAGAAGGCTCAGCATTTGTTCTTAACCCAGAGCTACTGCACTTCCCTTGCAACCCTGGCAGTTTAGATAAAACCTCTGTAAGGGTAGTATTCATAACTGAGGCCATATCTTGCAAGGTGAAAGAATTAGACGCACTAGAAGTACTTGGCATCACTTGTGCGGGCGTTATTGGTTGTGACACTTGGGGAGAACTACATGGCAAAACCCGATTTCCTTCTGTCTGAGAATCATCCATTGCCAAACTCAAAATATGCTGTCTGCAAGTTATAGACATATCAATACAAGTGGGACACATTCTAAGAGGGGGTTCCACAATGGCTTCTAAACAAATTGAACAATGAGTTCCCTCAATGTCAGACATGTTGAACAGGCTAGTAATGAGACAAGCAGGCTTGGAAAACACTTTATTTAATGAAAAAAACACAACTTTCAAAAACGGTACTGTGCCTTTAAGAGAAAAAAAGGCATACACAAACTGCAAAACAGGTTAAAATTGCTTCAAATCTTCTGAAATTTTAACAGTGTACCCACAAAGCTTTAGAAAGATTGCAACCCAAGTAAATAGGCAATAAACCCCAAAATGAGCAAACCGGATTGATAATGCCCAAAGCCGGTAAAAAAAACCCTGTCTGCATCTTGCAACAGCTCTGCTGTGGCGCCTACCTGCCCTTAGGGGACGAAAATATGAGGATAAAGCTTCGTTTAGGCTCCAGGAGAGTACCAGGACCTCTGGAGATGCTGCTTGCTGCCTGTCTGTATAACTAGATGCGCAACTGAGGCGCGAAAATAGGCCCCGCCCATCTCACACGATGTTGCTGGGGCCTAAACCAAATTTATAAATCCCTGTTTATAGATCATGTGGGTTATAAAAACCCTTAAATAAGTCAAATGAACCCTCAACAGATGTCCAATCATAAAATAAAAAACGTTTTACACCCAGACACACAAACGTTTGCAAATATAACATCAAACTGAGTGCCCATGAAATTAGCCCATTATGTAAGCTAGTAATGCCCCTTATTAAACTAGGATTACTGCTTACCCTTCCCTTAATGGGGATACTGTCAGCCTTTCTGAGTTAACACAGTCTCTGCAGAAAAAATGACTGAACATACCTCATTGCTGTATAGCAAGAACCGTTCCTCACACTGAAGTTTTCCTGTACTCCTCAGCTCATGTGGGAACAGCAGTGGACCTTAGTTACAAATGCTAAGATCATCCTCCTCCAGGCAGAAATCTTCATCTATGTCCTGCCTGAAAGTAAATAGTACAACACCGGTACCATTTAAAATAAACTCTTGATTGAAGATAAAATAAAAACTAACAGTTTAACACCTCTTCTCTTTACCCTTCCTGCTTAGAGCCAGCAAAGAGAATGACTGAGGGGTAGAGTTAAGGGGGGAGCTATATAGACAGCTCTGCTGTGGTGCTCTCTTTGCTACTTCCTGTCAGGAAGGACAATATCCCACAAGTTAGGATGAATCCGTGGACTCGGTACTTCTTGCAAAAGAAATATGTACGCCCCCAACCCGCTCTTGATTGATAAATCGAGCCCTATATATCAGCGATTAAGCACTGCTTTGCAAACGATTTGCAAATACAATAAGTGATCAAATAATTTAATACCAGTGATTTGTAAACATAATTTGCACTGATTTATATCCCAAGGCCCTAACCCTTGAAACACCACTCAAGTACTGTTCACCGTCTCTTCTATGATGCCCCCTGTATAAAAAACAGTAATGCTGACTAAAGGGATATTGCACTGCAATGTTTTTTTTATCATTCAAACTAAAAAGGGAAACCGTACACTAGATTTTTGTTTATATAAATGGATCATCTACAGATCATTTATGCAGTCTATCTGGGAGTGTTTTTGTAACAATGTATAGTTTTGCTTATTTTTTTTTTAATAACATTGTGCTAATTTTTAAAATCGAAGACCCAAAGTATCAGATGTAGACTTAAGTCTACAGATTCCTGCTTACTCCTGTTTGTGTAATGTGTCTTATCATATGCAGTGAGGGGGTGGACCGTCTGCAGTTTTTGCTTTCCAGTCCAGTGGGTGTCCCAACCTAACATTTTCAACACTGGGCGCTTCTAAGTACGTTTTTAAAAGGTTTTATACTGGATGCTTATATCAGTATCTGTAAATATTTTTCTTTATAGTAGTGTCTATTACATGCAGTTAAAAGAAAATTGGTGTTTACTGTCCCTTTAAAATGAAAGCCGTTTCAGTTATACGTAATACTGCTGTATTGGCTTTCTACTTCCTACTAAGCCTCACTGACTAATAAGGACACCTGCCTCTGTTTTACTGGTGGGAAGGGACGCATTTCTGCAATTATGACAAGAAAACGGTTTTATTCAGGGCGGAAACTTAAAAAACAAACAAACAAAATACTTTTTAAAAACAGAATTTATGTTTACCTGATAAATTACTTTCTCCAACGGTGTGTCCGGTCCACGGCGTCATCCTTACTTGTGGGATATTCTCTTCCCCAACAGGAAATGGCAAAGAGCCCAGCAAAGCTGGTCACATGATCCCTCCTAGGCTCCGCCTACCCCAGTCATTCGACCGACGTTAAGGAGGAATATTTGCATAGGAGAAACCATATGGTACCGTGGTGACTGTAGTTAAAGAAAATAAATCATCAGACCTGATTAAAAAAACCAGGGCGGGCCGTGGACCGGACACACCGTTGGAGAAAGTAATTTATCAGGTAAACATAAATTCTGTTTTCTCCAACATAGGTGTGTCCGGTCCACGGCGTCATCCTTACTTGTGGGAACCAATACCAAAGCTTTAGGACACGGATGAAGGGAGGGAGCAAATCAGGTCACCTAAATGGAAGGCACCACGGCTTGCAAAACCTTTCTCCCAAAAATAGCCTCAGAAGAAGCAAAAGTATCAAACTTGTAAAATTTGGTAAAAGTGTGCAGTGAAGACCAAGTCGCTGCCCTACATATCTGATCAACAGAAGCCTCGTTCTTGAAGGCCCATGTGGAAGCCACAGCCCTAGTGGAATGAGCTGTGATTCTTTCGGGAGGCTGCCGTCCGGCAGTCTCGTAAGCCAATCTGATGATGCTTTTAATCCAAAAAGAGAGAGAGGTAGAAGTTGCTTTATGACCTCTCCTTTTACCGGAATAAACAACAAACAAGGAAGATGTTTGTCTAAAATCCTTTGTAGCATCTAAATAGAATTTTAGAGCGCGAACAACATCCAAATTGTGCAACAAACGTTCCTTCTTTGAAACTGGTTTCGGACACAGAGAAGGTACGATAATCTCCTGGTTAATGTTTTTGTTAGAAACAACTTTTGGAAGAAAACCAGGTTTAGTACGTAAAACCACCTTATCTGCATGGAACACCAGATAAGGAGGAGAACACTGCAGAGCAGATAATTCTGAAACTCTTCTAGCAGAAGAAATTGCAACTAAAAACAAAACTTTCCAAGATAATAACTTAATATCAACGGAATGCAAGGGTTCAAACGGAACCCCCTGAAGAACTGAAAGAACTAAATTGAGACTCCAAGGAGGAGTCAAAGGTTTGTAAACAGGCTTAATTCTAACCAGAGCCTGAACAAAGGCTTGAACATCTGGCACAGCGGCCAGCTTTTTGTGAAGTAACACAGACAAGGCAGAAATCTGTCCCCTCAGGGAACTTGCAGATAATCCTTTTTCCAATCCTTCTTGAAGGAAGGATAGAATCATAGGAATCCTAACCTTGTCCCAAGGGAATCCTTTAGATTCACACCAACAGATATATTTTTTCCAAATTTTGTGGTAAATCTTTCTAGTTACAGGCTTTCTGGCCTGAACAAGAGTATCGATAACAGAATCTGAGAATCCTCGCTTCGATAAGATCAAGCGTTCAATCTCCAAGCAGTCAGCTGGAGTGAAACCAGATTCGGATGTTCGAACGGACCCTGAACAAGAAGGTCTCGTCTCAAAGGTAGCTTCCAAGGAGGAGCCGATGACATATTCACCAGATCTGCGTACCAAGTCCTGCGTGGCCACGCAGGAGCTATCAAGATCACCGACGCCCTCTCCTGATTGATCCTGGCTACCAGCCTGGGGATGAGAGGAAACGGCGGGAACACATAAGCTAGTTTGAAGGTCCAAGGTGCTACTAGTGCATCCACTAGAGCCGCCTTGGGATCCCTGGATCTGGACCCGTAGCAAGGAACTTTGAAGTTCTGACGAGAGGCCATCAGATCCATGTCTGGAATGCCCCACAGCTGAGTGACTTGGGCAAAGATTTCCGGATGGAGTTCCCACTCCCCCGGATGCAATGTCTGACGACTCAGAAAATCCGCTTCCCAATTTTCCACTCCTGGGATGTGGATAGCAGACAGGTGGCAGGAGTGAGACTCCGCCCATAGAATGATTTTGGTCACTTCTTCCATCGCCAGGGAACTCCTTGTTCCCCCCTGATGGTTGATGTACGCAACAGTTGTCATGTTGTCTGATTGAAACCGTATGAACTTGGCCCTCGCTAGCTGAGGCCAAGCCTTGAGAGCATTGAATATCGCTCTCAGTTCCAGAATATTTATCGGTAGAAGAGATTCTTCCCGAGACCAAAGACCCTGAGCTTTCAGGGATCCCCAGACCGCGCCCCAGCCCATCAGACTGGCGTCGGTCGTGACAATGACCCACTCTGGTCTGCGGAATGTCATCCCTCGTGACAGGTTGTCCAGGGACAGCCACCAACGGAGTGAGTCTCTGGTCCTCTGATTTACTTGTATCTTCGGAGACAAGTCTGTATAGTCCCCATTCCACTGACTGAGCATGCACAGTTGTAATGGTCTTAGATGAATGCGTGCAAAAGGAACTATGTCCATTGCCGCTACCATCAACCCGATCACTTCCATGCACTGAGCTATGGAAGGAAGAGGAACGGAATGGAGTATCCGACAAGAGTCTAGAAGTTTTGTTTTTCTGGCCTCTGTCAGAAAAATCCTCATTTCTAAGGAGTCTATTATTGTTCCCAAGAAGGGAACCCTTGTTGACGGAGATAGAGAACTCTTTTCCACGTTCACTTTCCATCCGTGAGATCTGAGAAAGGCCAGGACAATGTCCGTGTGAGCCTTTGCTTGAGGAAGGGACGACGCTTGAATCAGAATGTCGTCCAAGTAAGGTACTACAGCAATGCCCCTTGGTCTTAGCACAGCTAGAAGGGACCCTAGTACCTTTGTGAAAATCCTTGGAGCAGTGGCTAATCCGAAAGGAAGCGCCACAAACTGGTAATGTTTGTCCAGGAATGCGAACCTCAGGAACCGATGATGTTCCTTGTGGATAGGAATATGTAGATACGCATCCTTTAAATCCACCGTGGTCATGAATTGACCTTCCTGGATGGAAGGAAGAATAGTTCGAATGGTTTCCATCTTGAACGATGGAACCTTGAGAAACTTGTTTAAGATCTTGAGATCTAAGATTGGTCTGAACGTTCCCTCTTTTTTGGGAACTATAAACAGATTGGAGTAGAACCCCATCCCTTGTTCTCTTAATGGAACGGGATGAATCACTCCCATTTTTAACAGGTCTTCTACACAATGTAAGAATGCCTGTCTTTTTATGTGGTCTGAAGACAACTGAGACCTGTGGAACCTCCCCCTTGGGGGAAGTCCCTTGAATTCCAGAAGATAACCTTGGGAGACTATTTCTAGCGCCCAAGGATCCAGAACATCTCTTGCCCAAGCCTGAGCAAAGAGAGAGAGTCTGCCCCCCACCAGATCCGGTCCCGGATCGGGGGCCAACATTTCATGCTGTCTTGGTAGCAGTGGCAGGTTTCTTGGCCTGCTTTCCCTTGTTCCAGCCTTGCATTGGTCTCCAAGCTGGCTTGGCTTGAGAAGTATTACCCTCTTGCTTAGAGGACGTAGCACTTTGGGCTGGTCCGTTTCTACGAAAGGGACGAAAATTAGGTTTATTTTTTGCCTTGAAAGGCCGATCCTGAGGAAGGGCGTGGCCCTTACCCCCAGTGATATCCGAGATAATCTCTTTCAAGTCAGGGCCAAACAGCGTTTTCCCCTTGAAAGGAATGTTAAGTAGCTTGTTCTTGGAAGACGCATCAGCCGACCAAGATTTCAACCAAAGCGCTCTGCGCGCCACAATAGCAAACCCAGAATTCTTAGCCGCTAACCTAGCCAATTGCAAAGTGGCGTCTAGGGTGAAAGAATTAGCCAATTTGAGAGCATTGATTCTGTCCATAATCTCCTCATAAGGAGGAGAATCACTGTCGACCGCCTTTATCAGCTCATCGAACCAGAAACATGCGGCTGTAGCGACAGGGACAATGCATGAAATTGGTTGTAGAAGGTAACCCTGCTGAACAAACATCTTTTTAAGCAAACCTTCTAATTTTTTATCCATAGGATCTTTGAAAGCACAACTATCCTCTATGGGTATAGTGGTGCGTTTGTTTAAAGTGGAAACCGCTCCCTCGACCTTGGGGACTGTCTGCCATAAGTCCTTTCTGGGGTCGACCATAGGAAACAATTTTTTAAATATGGGGGGAGGGACGAAAGGAATACCGGGCCTTTCCCATTCTTTATTAACAATGTCCGCCACCCGCTTGGGTATAGGAAAAGCTTCTGGGAGCCCCGGCACCTCTAGGAACTTGTCCATTTTACATAGTTTCTCTGGGATGACCAACTTGTCACAATCATCCAGAGTGGATAATACCTCCTTAAGCAGAATGCGGAGATGTTCCAACTTAAATTTAAATGCAATCACATCAGGTTCAGCTTGTTGAGAAATGTTCCCTGAATCAGTAATTTCTCCCTCAGACAAAACCTCCCTGGCCCCATCAGACTGAGTTAGGGGCCCTTCAGAAATATTAATATCAGCGTCGTCATGCTCTTCAGTATCTAAAACAGAGCAGTCGCGCTTACGCTGATAAGTGTTCATTTTGGCTAAAATGTTTTTGACAGAATTATCCATTACAGCCGTTAATTGTTGCATAGTAAGGAATATTGGCGCGCTAGATGTACTAGGGGCCTCCTGAGTGGGCAAGACTCGTGTAGACGAAGGAGGGAATGATGCAGTACCATGCTTACTCCCCTCACTTGAGGAATCATCTTGGGCATCATTGTCATTGTCACATAAATCACATTTATTTAAATTAATAGGAATTCTGGTAGTTCAGACATGTTAAACAGGCATAAACTTGACAACAAGTACAAAAAACGTTTTAAAATAAAACCGTTACTGTCACTTTAAATTTTAAACTGAACACACTTTATTACTGCAAATGCGAAAAAACATGAAGGAATTGTTCAAAATTCACCAAATTTTCACCACAGTGTCTTAAAGCCTTAAAAGTATTGCACACCAAATTTGGAAGCTTTAACCCTTAAAATAACGGAACCGGAGCCGTTTTGAACTTTAACCCCTTTACAGTCCCTGGTATCTGCTTTGCTGAGACCCAACCAAGCCCCAAGGGGAATACGATACCAAATGACGCCTTCAGAAAGTCTTTTCTAAGTATCAGAGCTCCTCTCACATGCGACTGCATGCCATGCCTCTCAAAAACAAGTGCGCAACACCGGCGCGAAAATGAGGCTCTGCCTATGCTTTGGGAAAGCCCCTAAAGAATAAGGTGTCTAAAACAGTGCCTGCCGATATTATTATATCAAAATACCCAGATAAAATGATTCCTCAAGGCTAAATATGTGTTAATAATCAATCGATTTAGCCCAAAAAAAGTCTACAGTCTTAATAAGCCCTTTTTGAAGCCCTTATTTACAATCGTAATAAACATGGCTTACCGGATCCCAGAGGGAAAATGACAGCTTCCAGCATTACATCGTCTTGTTAGAATGTGTCATACCTCAAGCAGCAAGAGACTGTTCACTGTTCCCCCAACTGAAGTTAATTGCTCTCAACAGTCCTGTGTGGAAACAGCCATGGATTTTAGTGACGGTTGCTAAAATCATTTTCCTCATACAAACAGAAATCTTCATCTCTTTTCTGTTTCTGAGTAAATAGTACATACCAGCACTATTTCAAAATAACAAACTCTTGATTGAATAATAAAAACTACAGTTAAACACTAAAAAACTCTAAGCCATCTCCGTGGAGATGTTGCCTGTACAACGGCAAAGAGAATGACTGGGGTAGGCGGAGCCTAGGAGGGATCATGTGACCAGCTTTGCTGGGCTCTTTGCCATTTCCTGTTGGGGAAGAGAATATCCCACAAGTAAGGATGACGCCGTGGACCGGACACACCTATGTTGGAGAAATGTTATCTTTTAAACAAAAACAAAAAACAAACAAAAAAAAGACTAAAATGTTCCTTAAAATTTACTGGAATAAATCAGCAAAGACTTACCCTGAATTCAATTGTAATTTGAAATGTCTGGTAGGAGTTTTTCAATGGCTCAAACGTCATGTATGAATGCCCATAAAACTGGGGATATTGAACATTTATGTCTGGAAGTCAAAGCATTGGCAATAAGCAATAAAATAAACATATCATCTTAATAACAACAACAACATTTTTTAAATAAATATAGGTATTACTTTCTCTGCTTTATTAAAGGGACACTCAAGTAAAAAAAAATTAGGATTCTGATAGAGCTTGGAGTTTTAAGACACTTTCCAATTTACTTCCATTATCAAATTTTGCACAGACTTTATATGCACACTTTCGGGGGAACAAGATCCTACTAAGCATGTGCACAAGCTCACAGGGTATATGTATACTAGTCTGTGATTGGCTGATGTCTGTCACATGGTACAGGGGGCCGGAAAATGGGAGGAAAAAATAAATTTATCAGAAAAAAAATAATCTATTGCTTATTTGAAATCCAGAGTAGGTGATAAATTATTGTCTTTTTATTATGCACTTAAAGGGACAGTCTAGGCCCAAATCAACTTTCATGATTCAGATAGAGCATGTAATTTTAAACAATTTTCCAATTTACTTTTATCACCAATTTTGCTTTGTTCTCTTGGTATTCTTAGTTGAAAGCTTAATCTAGGAGGTTCATATACTAATTTCTTAGACCTTGAAGGCCACCTCTTTTCAGAATGCATTTGAACAGTTTTTCACCACTAGAGGGTGTTAGTTCACGTATTTCATATAGATAACACTGTGCTCGTACACGTGAAGTTATCTGGGAGCAGGCAGTGATTGGCTAAACTGCAAGCCTGTCAAAAGAACTGAAATAAAGGGGCAGTTTGCAGAGGCTTAGATACAAGATAATCACAGAGGTTAAAAGTATATTATTATAACTGTGTTGGTTATGCAAAACTGGGGAATGGGTAATAAAGGGATTATCTAAATTTTAAAACAATAAAAATTCTGGGGTAGACTGTCCCTTTAATTAAGCAATTATACTGCACTGAGTGGTCCTTTAACTGAATGTTGCTTATTTCTAATGGGACAATTAGTTAGTATTTTAAGGGTCACCAACATCAAAATTAAAGGGATGTGAAACCCAACATTTTTCTTTCATGATTTTTTATCCTTTTTTGAAGTAGCAGTAATGCACTAATGAGATCTATCTGAAAGCCAATGAAAAGAGGGACATATGTGCAGCCACCAATCAGCAGCTTCTGAGCCTACTTAAGTATCCTCTTCCACAAAGGATACAAAAAGGAACAAAACAAATTAAATAAAAGTAAATTAGAATGTTATTTAAAATTGCACGCTCTATCTAAATCATGAAAGAAAAAAATGTGTTTCATGTCCCTTTAAAAAAGTTTTCCGATTCAGATAAAGCATGAAGTTTAAAACAAAACAACTTTTCAATATACTTTCATTATCAACACATGCACATTCTTTTATATGTAAACTTTTTAAGGCGCCAGCACCTACAGAGCATGTGCAAAAGTGTCCACTATATACGTATATGCATTTTTTGATTGGCTCATGGGTGTCACATGATACGGGGGGGGGGGGGGGGGGTTTGAAATTCGCCAGAAAATATTCTACTATTAATTTCACATTCAATGTTAAGTGCTACTGCGTTGTCTTTTTATTGTGCATTTGTCAAATATTCAATTCTGTATTTACTGGACCTTAAAGTTCCTACTTCCTAGAATTAAAATTGTGTTACTTTTAAATTCTTATTTATAAACTCCCTCCTAAAAACAGTTATTGATGGTGGCTGCTCAATATTTTTGTGGGCTCCAAAATTTAAAATATGTCAACATCTACTATAAATCACAACTTCTCATAAGCTTCCATTAGTGTAGGATATGGAGCGTATTCTTTTTCAACAAGGGTTACCAGGAGAACAATGTGCTGTGGTGTTAAATCTAGAGTTTACGTTTTCTATCAAACATGTGAAAGTAAGGGAATTCATAAACTCTCTCCTTGAGAGCTGTGCATGACCTCAACAATAACAACACTGGTGACATAACACATGACATCATCAGTGAAAACCATTAGATCTGTCTCTGCACCATCTAAACGAAATATCCTGACATAAGCCCCTGGTCACCTTTTCATTCTCCCACACAATCTCCTCCTCACACTATCAACTCCATTTTACTCCAACAACCTGTTTCTTTACCTCTCACTCATCTTTTCAGCAACCTCTTTCCCTCACACCCTGCTCACCCTCTAAATCTAACTAACCCTCACACACACCAGCTCCTGCTGATCTTAGCCCTTGTCAACCTCCCTTTCCAGCTCCCTGATATCCACATTCCTCCTCACCCAGCTTCAGGCACTTATTCTGGTGAGCTGAAGAAATTTTGAGAAAAAAAAAAATCCCAATTAGAAATCAATAGATTTCCCCCCCTGAAAAAAACAGCATTTTTGTGTGTGTGTTTATATACAAACATATTGTATAAATGTATATGACACAGAATAAGAGAGGGTGCTAATGGTTAAAACCCAAGATGACAGGCTTAAAGGGACAGTCTACACCAAAACTGAGCCTGAAGAAGGGGTGGGAGCCCCGAAACATTGCTCCGTACTGTTGTCTGATGCTTCAATAACATAATTACAGGTGGCCCTCGTTTTACAACGGTTCAATTTACACCGTTTCAGAATAACAACCTTTTTTTTCAGTCATGTGACTGCTATTGAAAAGCATTGAGAAGCAGTGCATTTATTAAAATAGCCAGTAGGTGGAGCTGTCCGCTTGTGTTGCAGCAAAGCCAAGCAAGCTGAAATTAATCAGTTTAACCAGACCTGAGCTATCGAGCAGATTTCAAAGGAACAAGATCTTCCTGTCTATAAATCAGTCCAGATTGGAATGCATAGAAAGAACTATTTGCAGAAAAATGCAAGTAAAGTCTGTGTTGTGCGATTATTTTATTAGGTTTATAATGTTGTTTAGCATTTAAAGTCTTCATTTCAAAGCATTAAAAATAATGTATTAGGTGTTACTTATGACAATTTTGAGAGGGGTCTGGAACATATCTCCCTCACTTCCCATTGACTTACATTATAAACTGGGTTTCAGTTTACAACGGTTTCGATTTACAACCATTCCTTCTGGAACCTAATCCCGGCGTAAACTGAGGGCTACCTGTACTTGCATGATTTGGTGTGCCTGCCACATTTTGTTCTAGTCTACACCAAAATTGTTATTGTTTAAAAACATAGATAACACCTTTACTACCCATTCCCCAGCTTTGCACAACCAACATTGTTATATTAATATCAACTTTATAACATTTACACCTCTAAATTTCTGCCTGTTTCTAAGCCACTATAGCCCCTTATCACATGCTTTTTTATTTGCTTTTCAAAACAGAAGACTGCTAGTTCATGTGAGCCATATAGATGACATTGTGCTCACTCTCGAGAAGTTGTGCAGGACACAGCACTAATTGGCTAAAATGCAAGTCAATAGATAATAAGTAGCCATGTGACAAGGGCTCTGTCAGAAGAGGATTAGATACAAGGTAATCACAGAGGTAAAAAGTACAGTAATATAACCGTGCTGGCTGGGCAAAACTGGGGGAATATGTAATAAAGGGATTATCTATCTTTTTTAAACAAGAGACATGAAATCCAAAACAGTTTTTTCATGATTCAGATAGTGTGTACAATTTAAAAAAAGGTTTTCACCTCTATTATCAAATGTACTATTTCTTTTTGGAAAGCAAGTAGATAGGCTATGGAGTCTGTGCCATGAGCCCTATATGGCAGTAGTTTTGTAAGAATGCTTTTAGAGATGTAATAAGTTGTGAAAACACAGCTGTTATAAATGATCAATAAGTAAATTTGAAGTTTTAAAAAACTTTTGTGTTTCAAATACCTCTAACAGTCCCAGCATGGGCACTCGTTCTGTATTGAAGCTTGTGGAGAAAACATAATTTATGCTTACCTGATAAATTCCTTTCTTCTGTTGTGTGATCAGTCCACGGGTCATCATTACTTCTGGGATATAACTCCTCCCCAACAGGAAATGCAAGAGGATTCACCCAGCAGAGCTGCATATAGCTCCTCCCCTCTACGTCAGTCCCAGTCATTCGACCAAGAAACAACGAGAAAGGAGTAACCAAGGGTGAAGTGGTGACTGGAGTATAATTTAAAAGATATTTACCTGCCTTAAAACAGGGCGGGCCGTGGACTGATCACACAACAGAAGAAAGGAATTTATCAGGTAAGCATAAATTATGTTTTCTTCTGTTATGTGTGATCAGTCCACGGGTCATCATTACTTCTGGGATACCAATACCAAAGCAAAAGTACACGGATGACGGGAGGGATAGGCAGGCTCATTATACAGAAGGAACCACTGCCTGAAGAACCTTTCTCCCAAAAATAGCCTCCGAAGAAGCAAAAGTGTCAAATTTGAAAAATTTGGAAAAAGTATGAAGCGAAGACCAAGATGCAGCCTCGCAAATCTGTTCAACAGAGGCCTCATTCTTAAAGGCCCAAGTGGAAGCCACAGCTCTAGTGGAGTGAGCTGTAATTCTTTCAGGAGGCTGCTGTCCAGCAGTCTCATAGGCTAAACGTATTATGCTACGAAGCCAAAAAGAGAGAGAGGTAGCAGAAGCTTTTTGACCTCTCCTCTGTCCAGAGTAAACGACAAACAAGGAAGAAGTTTGGCGAAAATCTTTAGTTGCCTGCAAGTAGAACTTGAGGGCACGAACTACATCCAGATTGTGTAAAAGACGTTCCTTCTTTGAAGAAGGATTTGGACACAAGGATGGGACAACAATCTCTTGATTGATGTTCCTGTTAGTGACTACCTTAGGTAAGAACCCAGGTTTAGTACGCAGAACTACCTTGTCTGAGTGAAAAATCAGATAAGGGGAATCACAATGTAAGGCTGATAACTCAGAGACTCTTCGAGCCGAGGAAATAGCCATTAAAAACAGAACTTTCCAAGATAACATTTTTATATCAATGGAATGAAGGGGTTCAAACGGAACACCCTGTAAAACGTTAAGAACTAAGTTTAAACTCCATGGTGGAGCAACAGCTTTAAACACAGGCTTGATCCTAGCTAAAGCCTGACAAAAGGACTGGACGTCTGGATTTTCTGACAGACATCTGTGTAACAAGATGGACAGAGCTGAAATCTGTCCCTTAATGAACTAGCTGATAAACCCTTTTCTAAACCTTCTTGTAGAAAAGACAATATCCTAGCGATCCTAACCTTACTCCAGGAGTAACCTTTGGATTCGCACCAGTATAGGTATTTCCGCCATATTTTATGGTAAATCCTTCTGGTAACAGGCTTCCTAGCCTGAATCAGGGTATCAATAACCGACTCAGAAAAACCACGTTTTGATAAAATCAAGCGTTCAATTTCCAAGCAGTCAGCTTCAGAGAAGTTAGATTTTGATGTTTGAATGGACCCTGTATCAGAAGGTCCTGTCTTAGAGGTAGAGACCAAGGCGGACAGGATGACATGTCCACTAGATCTGCATACCAAGTCCTGCGTGGCCAAGCAGGTGCTATTAGAATTACTGATGCTCTCTCCTGTTTGATTTTGGCAATCAATCGACGAAGCAGCGGGAAGGGTGGAAACACATAAGCCATCCTGAAGTTCCAAGGTGCTGTCAAAGCATCTATCAGAACTGCTCCCGGATCCCTGGATCTGGACCCGTAGCGAGGAAGTTTGGCGTTCTGGCGAGACGCCATGAGATCTATCTCTGGTTTGCCCCAACGTCGAAGTATTTGGGCAAAGACCTCCGGATGAAGTTCCCACTCCCCCGGATGAAGAGTCTGGCGACTCAAGAAATCCGCCTCCCAGTTCTCCACTCCCGGGATGTGGATTGCTGACAGGTGGCAAGAGTGAGACTCTGCCCAGCGAATTATCTTTGATACTTCCATCATTGCTAGGGAGCTTCTTGTCCCTCCCTGATGGTTGATGTAAGCTACAGTCGTGATGTTGTCCGACTGAAACCTGATGAACCCCCGAGTCATTAACTGGGGCCAAGCCAGAAGGGCATTGAGAACTGCTCTCAATTCCAGAATGTTTATTGGAAGGAGACTCTCCTCCTGATTCCATAGTCCCTGAGCCTTCAGAGAATTCCAGACAGCGCCCCAACCTAGTAGGCTGGCGTCTGTTGTTACAATTGTCCAGTCTGGCCTGCTGAATGGCATTCCCCTGGACAGGTGTGGCCGATGAAGCCACCATAGAAGAGAATTTCTGGTCTCTTGATTCAGATTCAGAGTAGGGGACAAATCTGAGTAATCCCCATTCCACTGACTTAGCATGCATAATTGCAGCGGTCTGAGGTGTAGGCGTGCAAAAGGTACTATGTCCATTGCCGCTACCATTAAGCCGATCACCTCCATGCATTGAGCTACTGACGGGTGTTGAATGGAATGAAGGACGCGGCATGCATTTTGAAGTTTTGTTAACCTGTCTTCTGTCAGGTAAATCTTCATTTCTACAGAATCTATAAGAGTCCCCAAGAATGGAACTCTTGTGAGAGGAAAGAGAGAACTCTTCTTTTCGTTCACTTTCCATCCATGCGACCTTAGAAATGCCAGAACTAACTCTGTATGAGACTTGGCAGTTTGAAAGCTTGAAGCTTGTATTAGAATGTCGTCTAGGTACGGAGCTACCGAAATCCCTCGCGGTCTTAGTACCGCTAGAAGGGCACCCAGAACCTTTGTGAAGATTCTTGGAGCCGTAGCCAATCCGAATGGGAGAGCTACAAACTGGTAGTGCCTGTCTAAGAAGGCAAACCTTAGATACCGGTGATGATCTTTGTGGATCGGTATGTGAAGGTAAGCATCCTTTAAATCCACTGTGGTCATGTACTGACCCTCCTGGATCATGGGTAAGATTGTCCGAATAGTTTCCATTTTGAACGATGGAACTCTTAGGAATTTGTTTAGAGTCTTTAAATCTAAGATTGGCCTGAAAGTTCCCTCTTTTTTGGGAACCACAAACAGGTTTGAGTAGAACCCTTGTCCTTGTTCCGACCACGGAACCGGATGGATCACTCCCATTGTTAACAGATCTTGTACGCAGCGTAGAAACGCTTCTTTCTTTATCTGGTTTGTTGACAACCTTGACAGATGAAATCTCCCTCTTGGGGGAGATAATTTGAAGTCTAGAAGGTATCCCTGAGATATGATCTCTAGTGCCCAGGGATCCTGAACATCTCTTGCCCAGGCCTGGGCGAAGAGAGAGAGTCTGCCCCCTACTAGATCCGGTCCCGGATCGGGGGCTCTCGGTTCATGCTGTCTTTGGGGCAGCAGCAGGTTTCCTGGCCTGCTTGCTTTTGTTCCAGGACTGGTTAGGCTTCCAGCCTTGCCTGTAACGAGCAACAGCTCCTTCCTGTTTTGGTGCAGTGGAGGTTGATGCTGCTCCTGTTTTGAAATTCCGAAAGGGACGAAAATTAGACTGTCTAGCCTTAGCTTTGGCCTTGTCTTGAGGTAGGGCGTGGCCCTTACCTCCCGTAATGTCAGCGATAATTTCTTTCAAACCGGGCCCGAATAAGGACTGCCCCTTGAAAGGTATATTAAGTAATTTGGACTTAGAAGTAACATCAGCTGACCAGGATTTTAGCCACAGTGCCCTGCGTGCCTGTATGGCGAATCCTGAGTTCTTAGCCGTAAGTTTGGTTAAATGTACTACGGCCTCCGAAATGAAAGAATTAGCTAGTTTAAGGACTCTAAGCCTGTCCGTAATGTCGTCTAGCGTAGAGGAACTAAGGTTCTCTTCAAGCGACTCAATCCAAAATGCTGCCGCAGCCGTAATCGGCGCGATACATGCAAGGGGTTGTAATATAAAACCTTGTTGAACAAACATTTTCTTAAGGTAACCCTCTAATTTCTTATCCATTGGATCTGAGAAAGCACAGCTATCCTCCACCGGGATAGTGGTACGCTTAGCTAAAGTAGAAACTGCTCCCTCCACCTTGGGGACCGTTTGCCATAAGTCCCGAGTGGTGGCGTCTATTGGAAACATCTTTCTAAATATTGGAGGGGGTGAGAACGGCACACCGGGTCTATCCCACTCCTTAGTAACAATTTCAGTTAGTCTCTTAGGTATAGGAAAAACGTCAGTACTCGCCGGTACCGCAAAGTATTTATCCAACCTACACAGTTTCTCTGGTATTGCAACAGTGTTACAATCGTTGAGAGCTGCTAAGACCTCCCCTAGTAGTACACGGAGGTTCTCCAATTTAAATTTAAAATTTGAAATATCTGAGTCCAATCTGTTTGGATCAGAACCGTCACCCACAGAATGAAGCTCTCCGTCCTCATGCTCTGCGAGCTGTGACGCAGTATCAGACATGGCCCTAGCATTGTCAGCGCACTCTGTTCTCACCCCAGAGTGATCACGCTTGCCTCTTAGTTCAGGTAATTTAGACAAAACTTCAGTCATAACAGTAGCCATATCTTGTAATGTTATCTGTAATGGCCGCCCAGATGTACTAGGCGCCAAAATATCACGCACCTCCCGGGCGGGAGATGCAGGTACTGTCGCGTGAGGCGAGTTAGTCGGCATAACTCTCCCCTCGCTGTTTGGTGAAATTTGTTCACATTGTACAGATTGACTTTTATTTAAAGTAGCATCAATACAGTTAGTACATAAATTTCTATTGGGCTCCACCTTGGCATTGGAACAAATGACACAGATATCTTCCTCTGAGTCAGACATGTTTAACACACTAGCAAAAAACTTACAACTTGGTTATAATCTTTTTTAGCAAAAAACGTACTGTGCCTCAAAGAGGTACTAACGATTAAATGACAGTTGAAATAATGAACTGAAAAAACAGTTATTGCATCAAATTTTAAAACAACACAACTTTTAGCAAAGGTTTGTTCCCATTAGTAAAAAACAACACTAATTAAATTTGTACATAAGAAAACAAAACAACGTTTTTTATACACAGTCACTATAAGAATTCTCACAGCTCTGCTGAGAGAATTTACCTCCCTTCAAAGAAGTTTGAAGACCCCTGAGATCTGTCAGAGATGAACCGGATCATGCAGGAAATATAAAAGTAGCTGACTGGAATTTTTTGATGCGTAGCAAAGAGCGCCAAAAACGGCCCCTCCCTCTCCCACACAGCAGTGAAGAGAAACGAAACTGTCACAATTAAAGCAAAAAACTGCCAAGTGGAAAATAATGCCCAAACATTTATTCACACAGTACCTCAGCAATGTAAACGATTCTACATTCCAGCAAAAACGTTTAACATGAGAATAGTTATTAAAAGGATTAGTGACCTTTAACACAGTAGTTCCGGTGAAATACCATCCCCAGAATACTGAAGTGTATACATACATGTCATTTTAACGGTATGGCAGGCTTTTCTCATCAATTCCATTCAGAAAACAAAAACTGCCACATACCTCAATGCAGATTCATCTGCCCGCTGTCCCCTGATCTGAAGCCTTTACCTCCCTCAGATGGTCGAGAACAGCAATATGATCTTAACGACTCCGGTTAAAATCATAGTAAAAAATCTCTGTCAGATTCTTCCTCAAACTCTGCCAGAGAAGTAATAACACGCTCCGGTGCTATTTTAAAATAACAAACTTTTGATTGAAGTCATAAAAACTAAGTATAATCACCATAGTCCTCTCACACATCCTATCTAGTCGTTGGGTGCAAGAGAATGACTGGGACTGACGTAGAGGGGAGGAGCTATATGCAGCTCTGCTGGGTGAATCCTCTTGCATTTCCTGTTGGGGGAGGAGTTATATCCCAGAAGTAATGATGACCCGTGGACTGATCACACATAACAGAAGAAAGACAGTTCACAAGCAGGAACATAGAGGTGGTGCCAATAAGAACATACTCTGCAATTGTAACCTGCCTCAGTCACCCCTTGAATCTTAAAGGGACCTTGGAAAATACAATACCCAGCATGCTTTATGACTGCCATTGTGGATCTGTGCACAGGTGTTACACTACAACATTTAAAAAAATTGACATATTATTTGCAACATTTCCAAACAAATCCAATTAAAATTGCAGCAAAAACCATATACAAGAGCTTTAGGTTAGAGGTTTTATCTAATGACTGGGAAATTGATTAGAACATATAATGCATTGAGCGCTACAGGGAAGGTCAGTGAGTAGCCGGTGACATAGTTACGTTGGATGTCTATGCCTGCAAGGGAATGTAGACCTCCATTAAAGAATATTGATCAGCAAATTAACACATGCATACATTTGTTTGCAGGATTCAAGGGTATTGCTTTCACGTGGGTTTGAAATTACAGAGAGACAAACAAGCTTTGTTTAAAAGGACATTCTAGTGTAAAAATATATTTTTTTTCCAAATGAATTTATTTTGTTGTGTATTAACCCTTCCAAATGAGGGTACAAGTGAATAGCAAATGAAAATCAGTCATACCTGCGTATGCACCAATCACTGGCTGTATTCTTATGTGGAACAGAATAGGGGTGTTCTAAATGTGAAACTCGGACTATGTGCTTAACCTTTTTAAAGAAGGTAAACACTTAAAGTGAATGTAAATTTTGATAAAGTGCCTGTTTTTTAAAAATTCGATTAAAAGCAGGGACACTTTAATTCATCAATATATACATTTCACTCGTGTTGTGAAAATACTTACCTTTTAATCTTGACAGCCGCTGCATCGCTTCCTCCGCCTGTCGCAAAGCCTCTTCCTGGGTCTAAAATGAGGAATTCGGCTTCCTCCAATCACGGCGTTGAATCAGACAACGATTCCCGGGGAGGGGGTGCAAAGCCGTGATTGGAGGATGACCGATCTGTCATTTCTGACTTAGGAAGAGACTTGCGACGACCGGGTGAAGCTGGAGCGGCTGTCAAGATTAAAAAGGTAAGTATTTTCACAACACGAGTGAAATGTAAATTTTGATGAATTAAAGTGCCCCTGTTTTTTATCGAATTTATAAAAGCCGGGCACTTTATCATCAAAATTTACATTCACTTTAATAAAGAAGGAAATGTGTTTACAACTGAAATTCTCTAAAACTTATATGTTCTATTTATATTTTTACACTATAACATCTTTTACCAAGAGCTGTAATACAAATGTTTAGATTGTCACAAATTTACATAATCTGTTAAAATTAAATGCTGAATGATATTAACACTCATAAAAAAGGTAATGTTTGTAACATATGGTGAGTTACTGCATATAAAGTTATTTTTCCAAGTGGGATAGCAAGTTTAAATACATTAAATACAGTAGAATTGCATAAACAATAAATGCATAATAAAAAAACAATGCAAACACACTTAGTATGAAACCTAAACAATCAATAGATTCTTTCAAAGTTTCTCTTTGCTTCCCTGTATCACATGACAGTTGTCAGCTAATCACAGACTCCTCAAAGAATGACCAGCTGTCCTTTCATTGTTGCACATAGTGGTGTAACCAAAAATGATACATGTGGGCACCAGTGGTTTTTGTGCAGGGCTAAGATGGGAGAGGTGGAACTGGGCATGTCATGGGCAGGACAGCAATGGACATTAACAGTTGGGGAGCCAGTACCACCCATTGCAACGCCACTGGTTTCAAACAATGCTGCCATACTGTTACCATCATAGCAACAAATGATACTAAGAGACCCAAGTAAATAAAAAACAAAACAAAAAAAAAAAAAAAAAAAACAGCACTCTATCTGAATAATGAAAGACTATTATATTCCTTTAAATTAGGTTTTGTTGCAAAACAAAACAGCTCTAATGAATTCTGGAACATATGTCCCTTTATAATAAATTTATTTAAAATAAAGCTGGATTTGGTTGTAAAAGAGAATATCTGATGATTACAGCAGGTGAGCAGTGTGTTGAAACTGGACGTGATTTTCTGGCCAGAACTGAAATTTATGTAGCGTGTTAGACAAATATTTGTATCCTGCTACAAAGAAAAATAGTGAGACCATTAAACTAAGAAATATTTAAAGCAATTTTAGGAATTTTTCTACTTGGAATCATTGGTCTTCTAGAAAAAGAAAATATATAATCATGAAGTCAACTGCAAAGAGATTAGATTACTACTGTGCCAGGTTTATATGGAGATGGAATAAACATATTGTTTTAATACAACATTTTTATCCTGGACTGAGTGAGAGGATGTATGTTTAATAGATTACAAATAGCACTTAAAACCCACACATCAACCTGAAGGCAACGCATCACTTTGCATTTTGCTAGATAAGAGAGGTCTGTACAGTTTTTTCATGATTTCAAGAAAAGGAAGGAATGTGATGCTGACATAAGCTATAACCATAAACTTACCATATTCACACGTCTCTCCACCTTTCCCTAGATTACAATGACACTGGGAACCGCCACGGTCATAGTCATTAAGACAGAAGCTATCCAAAGGGCAGATGGTTTCCTCGCAGGTCAAATCAAACAATCTAGGTGGAGAGAACAAACCATTTCTCCTCATGGGTTTAGCAGCCGTTGGTTTAGCAGTAGTGGTGGTGAGCAGAGTAGAGCGAACAGTTGTAGTGATCAATAAAGCTTTTGTAGATACGGATGTTGTGGCTGGGGACGCAGTAGTTGTGGTTCGCAAAGGAACAATCTTTGTATATGTCCCTGGAGTGATCTTTGTTTCCACCACAAATTTCTTTTTCCCCCCTTTGCTTGGAGGGAGCGGTTTAAGCTGTGAAAAGAAGAAGTTTATATTGTTAAAAAGTTTTATTACTTTTTATGGGGAAGCAACTTGTTGTGACTTCCAAGTTTAGCACTTTAATTGCTTTTAAAAAAAAAGAGAGATTTCTTTCCAAAATGGCAAATTTTAGAGAATAGTTTCTATAAAAGCTTACATACATAGTCCCAGGAAACACACGTGTCAAACTTGCATGATTTAGACAGAGCATTGTA